>NC_091670.1:35443333-35743916 GCF_042453785.1 Malus domestica | reverse complement strand
ATGTTATTATACAAGTAGAGAGAAGTTTTATTATCAAGTGTCCTTTTAATTATACAATGACATATGAGGTGTTGCAGGCACAGTGACGCATAATTCTTTTTTATCGTTAATAAATGGAAGTTGTAACGAAACACTTCCGGTACTGTTTATTTTTAACGAAAATGGCATTTTTACTTTAAAAAATCACTCATGGTACTATTCACTTACAATACATTTTTGTCATTTTATTAAAACCAAAAAATTTCAAACCCTTTTCGTTAGTTTTACTTTAATAAATTACACAAAGGTGAAACAATCTACACGCATTGTCAAGAATCCATCATTATCTTAATAATGTCATAGATCCCATATCATAATCTCTTAATTTGTTTCTAGCTATTTTGTTCGTAAGTAAATTAATTTTGGCTGATTAACAGCAAACTACAAATTAAGGAGAAAATAAAACTGCAGTCTATGATAATTGGAGAACTGATATTAAAGTTTTCTTCTTCAATTTCGGTTGCTTCTAATTAAGAAAGAAAAGGTTAACAACTTAGTAACACAACACATCAAAATCCATTGGATATTCATATCATGATGCACCTAACTACATAAATATAATTCATTACTTAATTAATTACAAGCTTAATCAGATTAGCACAGACAAAGGCATCATAGAGCACCTAGCAGCATCAGCAGATGAAGTAACAGCAGCACCATACCCATAATCTGAACCAAAAGTACCATGTTGCCCCTGCTGCTGCTCCACATCATCTTGCCCTTCCGGCTGTTGTGATGGACCTACTTTCTTTCTCTTCTTCTTCTCATAAGCAATTCCCCTGGCCTTGGCCTGGCTGTCCCTGACCTCCTTCAGGTACAGCCTCACTGCTCGTGCCCCAAACGGGTTGGTCTCGGGCTGCCCGCCGTTCTCCTCAAACGCTGCCCGAAGCCTTCCAATGATTGCGTCGAGGCTGCCCCAGGCCTGCCGCAGCGGGCACGGACAGGGTGCAGGAGGGTTAGGGTGCCCGTAGAAAGGGCAAGCGTCCGCATGGACCTTAGTCTTCCCGAACTGATCCAAATACCTAAGGAACTCCAGCACGTGGGCCCCGCTGCAGCGGGACAGGTTCAGCGGCGGGCGGTGGTTCTTGAGGTACTGCCCAAACGAGATCCAGTCCCGCCGCTTCTGGGACTCGTACCTGCTCAGCACCGGCACCACGGCCGTTAGCGAGGACGGCTTGAATAACGGTTGGTGGCGGTAGTTGTAGGTGATAGAATTACTGTTGGTGGAGCTAGACCTACTCACTGCCGCAGCGGCGGCGGCTGCGGCTGCTGCTGACATGACACAAAAAGTTAATGGCTTTCAAAACGATTAATTGGTGCGATGGTATGAGGACAAAATGCTGTGTGAAATGTATAAGAGAAGGTAGAAGGACGTGTAGGAATATATAAAGGGTAGGGGGCCGGGGAGGAAGAGAGAGAGGGAAAGGAGAGGGGATGAGAAGAGGTGGGGGACATAATTTCAGTGAGGAGAGAGAAGATGGGGAAGATGACAAAAGTAGGATCCATACAAAAATAAAATTTACAAATTAAATGAAATGTTATTAATAAAAACGAATACATTTATTAATGTTTAATTAATAATCATATCATCAACGTACATGTTATTTAGTTTACATTACTTTGTTTACAAATTTAATCTCCTAATATTAGCCAAAGATAAAACCAACTAGCGCAAACATGGTCTAATACACAAGTGTTATTATATCATTGGTTTGAATTTTTTATTTTCAAATTTTCGACTAATTTTATGATGAAGGAATTTTTTCCTTCTTATTACCATCCATTTTCTTTTCCTCTTTTCATATATATATATTTTTTTGTCTTTTTGAAAAAAATGTAAAATAATATGTTAAAGTCATTTATTCATAATCATTTAAATACAAGGAAAAATAGAAAAAAAAAATTAGAACAAAAGAAAATTTTACTCCTTTTATCACTATACTTAATATATAATAATCTCTGTAATCTCTCCAAGTGACGACAGTTTGGATGTCACTTCAGAAACGTCACGTCATGCTGTCTATAAACAAAACATCACCTTTATTACTTGCCTTTTCCCTCTCTAAATAAAAAAAAATTGTGGTCCGAAGTACCCGATAATTTGAGTGTATTCATTCTTAAATTTTGAGATATAATTTAAAAAAAAGATTCAGTTGTTGGATACCGACACTGCGGAGTCCGTTTTCTCTCCGTTCTCTCTCTTAAGGTGTGATTATGTCATCGTAATCAAAATAAGAATGTAGAATTGAATTCTGATTACGAAGTACTTCGGTATTTATTAAATATAAATGAATAAAAAATGCAATGGGGCTCACACAAATTTTGAAATTCAATTCCTTCTATCGGTGGAATTGGATTCTCTAGATATAAGTGGTAATCCAATTCATGATTATATGGGTAATCGGAATGACACTTTTATTCCCTTTATGCCCTCACTTATTTTTTTATTTCCAAGACTATCCTTTATAAACCCATTAAAGTATATAAAATATTTGATTTGGGACAAGGGTATTTTAGTAATCATATTGGTTTATATTCTGATTCTGCTAAATTAGTAAACAATTTTATAAAATTCTATTTTGATTCTAGAACATTTAAGTAAACAGTTTCAACAGAAATCCAATTCTGACTTCTTCTCATTCAAACTTCTTTTCAATTCAATTCCTCCTTAATTTAATTCCTTCTATTTCCATTACCGTTACGTAAACGCGCCATTAATCTCTCACTCTCTCTCCCCCCTTCTCTTTCTTGTTTGAAACAGTGAAATTTTGATTACAATGAGGATTTGGATCCTCTCATGAGCTCAGCCTGCTAAATATTTGAGCAAATCACACAGACCAACATTTATAAATAAGGGATTTCTCTAAAAATTATAATAATTGTAATCGTTTGATTAAAATTCAACGATATGTGTGATTTGCTCAAGAAACTCAGTAGGCTAAGCTCAGGAGAGGATCCAAATCCTTGCAATGAAGATTAAAATGTGATTTGATTAGGCAGTGGACGTGACTCGTCGTGCGGCAAGATCTTTTGTAACCTAATTCTGGTGCGGCAATCGGTGCTCCCTCTCACCTCAACTGATTAACTCACATGCTTTTCAGTTTCAAATGTTAAACTGCCCATATTTGCTCACACTGCACATTTATTTTCGAAAAGAGAGTAACAGTGCCTACTGTTTAAGGGCTGCTAGGGGATAGCTAAGGACAGAACGGACTCTTACTATGCACAGTTTGTGCTCCTCAAAATTGGGGCAAATTTTGTATGTATTTTTTTCATCCGATGAGGTTTCTTTCATGATCTTCTTTGTAAGGAAGGATCCTAGAGATCCTTATTGTTCATCGTATATTGTGTAATCCGTTTTTATTAGGTATTATTTGTGTTTAATCTTAAATAAAAAAATTCAAAATAATTTATGGCCTCAAGATATACGATAAACGATTAGGATATGAAGATTCCTAAAATCTCTCCAATTTGGCTCCAAATGGAATCCAAATCCTATTTCATGGTAAATCAATTATATATCTCTCGTCACGTATTTTTCTTTTATAAACATACAACAATTTGTGAGTGTTACGCTCTGAATACAGTTCGCAACATGTAGCATGCAAGATCCTCATGTGCCAATTGTTTTTTCTCAAACAAGATTTTTGCTCCGTTCAATTCCTCCCGGTCTTTGATGAATTATGGGGTCTATATGTATGAATAAAAGTTAGGAATCAAGTAACTTCAGCATATACACCATTAGATTCATTAATGTGATTCCACCTATTGGAAATGGGGTGTGTTCCTAATAACGGGAAGGCTTCAGACATATTTAATTTGACCTAATTAACTTCAGCATAGTGTAACTGAATTTTGCAATATGTGAAAAATGTTTATCTCATTTCCTTATTGAATGGTAAAAGTTACTACTCCTCACATTGTATACAAATGACTACATCGCTCATCAATCACTTGTATAAGTTATGTACGACGCTCGACTTACTTGTGATGCAAGTTATTTATATGCATGAATTAAATGGAGAAAATTTAGGTCATATATTTTTTCGTGCAATTGCAAAGGGAAAATGATCATTTCCGGATTCATTCCTCTTAATCCACCAAATCAGTGAATCTGTGCCATTGAAATTTGATCAAACGGCTGAAGTTATTATAACTTTTAAAGTGAATCTCTGTTTATAGCCGTTAGATCAAATTTTAATTGCACCGATCCACTAATTTGGTAGATTATGAGGAATGGATTTGGAGAGGACCCCTTTCCATTGCAAAGTAAGATGAAAACAATAAAATATAGAACATATGAAATCTAATTTTTATTAAATTAGAGGGGCATAAAAATGGATAAAGAAAATGGATAAAGGAACTAAAAAAGGTTAATAGATAACGTAAAAGAAAAGGAAAAGAATCCTCTCCCTCAAAAGTATGGAGGGTAAATAGTAATCCAACATGATTATGCTTAGGGTTGCATTGACTGTGCAACCAGAGACATTTTGGGTTGTTTGTTTGGATCTTATTTGTTGTATCGCACTGAGTTGGGTAAGAGGTGGGGGTGGGTGGGGGCAAAATAATGTTACATCTTGTCAAACATGTCAGATCTGATGAGAGAGTACTTTCTTTCTTTTCTGTCCACTCCTTCTGGTTGCGATTGGATCAATCATGCACACACACACAAAATCCTCTGTTTTACAATTTTGCCAGGTTTGGCGCTGGATTTGTGTACTTGGGTCACCAATATCTTTATTGTGCATTATATAATTAGTTTTTATTAAGTACTGTTTGCGTTCAATTTAAAAAAAAAAATTCAGAATGATTTCTTATCGTACGATATACGATGAATGTATATAATTGATTGATCATTCTGATTCCTGCCAAGAGGATACGGATAAGATTCTAATCCCTCTTTTAAATGCTCAAACATGCCACAGCAGTCTCTCGTCCTCCTATGCTTTTTGATTGACACCTGTAACCAACGTATTTGGTTAAAGCAAACGGAAGTATTATTCACACAACTAAATTTTTTTCCCACCTCTCTAAATTTCAAGTGTCGGAATCAATTGAATAAATAAATGACAAAGGGTTAATAAATGTAGAAAAAGTAAAAATAAGTGTGGAATAGAACTGTCAAAAGCAAATTACCTGCACAGGTAATTCCGTACATGTGTTTTTGCACAATCTATGATGTAAAACTTCTTATCACACTCATATCAAATCATAATTTTATATATTAAATATTTTACCTTACTTGATCTCCACGTATTGCTCTTCGAAAAAAAAAAAATTGAATTGAAGCGGTCCAATTGTAATACACTCTTTCAAAAACTAGGCTCCAAGTAACGGGCCCACGTTTGAAGGCCATGTTTTAAAAATTGCGGAATCTCACAGGCTCCGAGTCCGAATCCGAAGCCCACTCCGAGTCCGAGTCCGAGTCCGAATCTCACAGGCCACGTTTGAAGGCCATGTTGGGAAAACCCTTTTTCTATTAACTTAAAACCTCTCTCCACTTATCCCCTTTTCTGTTGATTCCGATTTTCCGCATTGCAATTGCATCAAATCTTCTGCTTTTCTCAGTACAATCGTCCCCTAAAATCCCAACTAGAAGCGCCAATCGATTCTACGCAATTTGATGTATGAAATTATGATCGATTCCGCCTCTGATTATGTTAAAGTTTTGTATTTTTGATGTATTATTTGTGTAATTTTTATGCCATTTTTTTATGGTTTCAGGCGCGATTGGTGATTTATATGGCCTACGGCGATGCCCTGAATTTGTTGTTGGCGGCTGGAGTTTGGTGTGCTGCGTACGTGGCGGTAGCAGTTCTTGCTTCTTGTCGAATCTTTTACCACGTCTGCGGCGGCTCGCTTTGATAGCTTTGCGGCGGAGCAGAGGTTTCTAGCCCAGGAGCCACTGCAATGGTGATTCTCAATTCACTGCTCTCATGACTAATCTACTGATCCCAAAATCTGATTTTTCAGTCTGGTAATTGTTGCTGGAGAGCCTTTAAGCTGCTAAGAATCTCATGTCCGCATTCTTTTCTATATAATTCGATCGGTTTTCCGTGCCACTGGATTCTCAGTGTTAATTTAGTCGCATACGTGTTTCGACCTTTCACTCTGATATGGTCGATGATTGTATAATTTTAGATGAATGTGCGTAGGAGTTTCTGGGATCAGACGTGAGGTGTGGGAGTTGGGAAGCAAGGGACTTTTAGTCGTGACTGACGGAAACAAGAGGATGTGGGCGGCTTTATTTGAACTACATTATGCTGTTGTTATGTTGTGAGTCTTGACCGAAGGCTTATCAGTTTGCAATCAGAACTTTCTGCATATATCTAGCGTAGGCGCGGATGTGTTTGACCTGTGCTTTGCATCGGTGAGGGGATGACTTAGTGAAGGCATTACCCTGATACTAGGGCCTCTATGAGTTCGTACTTGTGCTTGAACAGTCAAGGTCGGGATAATTTTGTCCCCATACCAGGCAGTCCTTTGAGGCATTAGACTTCTATGCTTATTGTGCATGTGTGTATAGTATAACGTGACTGCATTAACTCTGATACTAGGCCGTCTATGAGTTCATATAGCCCTCATCCCTGCTTGAACAGTTAACGGCGGGATTAATTTGTCCTGGTAATAGGCAGTCTATGAGTTTGTTAGCCCTCATATCAGACAGTCCTGTGAATCATTAGACTTCTATGAAGCCAAAAATATTAAGCTCTTTCATTTCAGCTTGACAATAGATGATGGATGGTACGACGGAAAATGAACAAGGGGATAAAAGTTAAATGTGTCAAATTGGGTACTAAGGAAAGATGTACCTCAACGAAATTGCATTGATCATCCAGCCAACCTTTAGGTATTGCTTTTATTTGTCAAAGCAGAGAGAAAGGTGAGTGGTTATGTTTTGGATTCGTTAAAAATACTGTGCAGGTATAGGCAAAGCTGTTATACTTGTAGTCATTCTTATATAGGGTGATAGATATCTGCTCTTTCTTTGGATTTACTAGAAATCTTTGAAGACTTGCCATTGTATCTTTAAATGTTAGCAATGTATCGCTGTCAAACAGTGATTCTTTTGGTGGCACTGCAAAGCCTACTAACGTGGGAACCTATACAAGATCCAGAACATCTTTCTTGGTTTGCATTCGAAGTCATTTTGTGCTGTGAGAAGACAGTATGCAATTTTGAATGGTATCACAGATGATTAACTTTGACTTGTTCACTTCTGCAGTGTACGTTCGATTTTGTTCAAATTTGACAACTACGCACAATATGGAGAATATCAGACGTGACGATTAGGGACTTGGATACATAGGATGACGGCTAGGCCTTCAAATGTTGATTTACTTGAGACATGTAACAGTTGCAGGAACTGTTTTTGTATAAGAATGTACAAGTTTGTCACGGTATACTGCAAAACCAGTTGTGAATTACCAGTGTTATAATGAAAATGAGCTCCGAGTATTGGCGAAGCAAATTGGTTTACTTTTTACTGGATTCGTAATGGTTTTGATGTCCTTGATTAAATGTCTGCTCGATTTGAAAGCTGCAATTGCAATTGATATGATCTGTTTTAACTGTCTTTCATTCCAATGGATATGAGACCATGTGATTATCTATGTTTACTGCACTTAGTGCCAGGACTACTGCTGCTCCCATCTTGGGCATCTCTATTTCTACTGCTCGGGTTCACCGATGACCTCAGCTCATTGCTACTGCTACTACTCAAATGTCTTAGTTGCTATCTACACCTTCACCCTAAGTCACTGTCACCACACCAATGATATCCAGCAGATTGCACATCTCCATCACCAGAGGCCGCTGCAATCTCAACAACTACTTTGCTGTTTGTCACATCCACTGCTATCACACTCGAGCCAACTTCCCCACAATCTCAATGTGGTTTTGCTCATCATCACCAACAATCTCGATGTGGTTTTGCTCATCGTCACCAACAATCTCGATATAAAAGTAAGGGGGCGTTTGTTGCGCCAGACTATCTCGGACTGGACTAGCTTCAAGGATTAAGCTGGACTGGCTTAGACTAGACTAAGTTGGACTAACTTAGTGAAGCATTTGGTGCAGTGTTGGACTAAGAAGCTGGATAATAACAAATTCTAATATTATATTATTTAATATATAAATTATTAATATTTTATTATGATCTAGGTGACTGGAGATGACGAGGAGTCCATCGGGAGTGGTTGTTGAGCATGACGAGGACGAGAGATGATAGTCTTAGCTAGTCCCATGGTTATTGGAGGGTCTCGTTAGGACCTCTTAGTGAAGGGTTTTGTCCATGCTAGTCCCCTTTAGTCTCATTAGGGGACGTTTGTTGCGCTGGACTATCTCGGACTGGACTAGTTTCAAGGACTAAGTTGGACTGGCTTAGACTAGACTAAGCTGGACTAACTTAGTGAAACGTTTGGTGCAGTGTTGGACTAAGAAGCTGGATAATAACAAATTCTAATATTATATTATTAAATATATAAATTATTAATATTTTTTTATGATCTAGGTGACCGGAGATGACGAGGAGTCTATCGGGAGTAGTTGTTGAGCATGACGAGGACAAGAGATGATAGTCTTAGCTAGTCCCATGGTTATTGGGGGGTTCTCGCTAAGACCTTTTAGTGAAGGGTTTTGTCCATGCTAGTCCCCTTTAGTCTCATTAGGGGGCGTTTGTTGCGCCGGACTGTCTCGGACTAGACTAGCTGCAGGGACTAAGCTGGACTGGCTTAGACTAGACTAAGCTGGACTAACTTAGTGAAGCGTTTGGTGCAGTGTCGGACTAAGAAGCAGGATAATAAAGACAGTAATGTTCATCAGATTTGTGTTTGCTTACACTAGGACTACAAATTTTTGCCATCGTGTAATAAAGTAATGCTACAAATGTCATGAGAAGATACTTGTGTAATAGAGTAATCCTAAACTTTATGCAATAAAATCGAACATTAACTAATGATAGTTTTCTTGGATTATAGAGTTTAAGAAAACGGAACTCATATTAGATATTTGTCTGAAACAAGTAAAATTGCCATGGAAAATGTCACTTGAGTTCTTCACGTGCATGATATATGGTGTTCTGGTTCTCTGTTGGGTGAAGATGACTAGGATCCAATGGTGGTAGGGTTTTGAAGGAAGGGGAAACGTGAGTACTAATACTTTGGTTTCAAGAATCCTCCAAGTGTACCCAACAAACCTTGCTCAAAAGAAAAGAAGATAGAAAAGCATGGTAATTAAACAGGCTATAAGGGTCGCCTCTTTTTCCATGTGGCATAATTCATAGCTGACTAGCTTAACAAGCAAGAACAAGTACATAAGAAGATACTTGTGACAAGTCAATCTTTGCCATTGATTGACTCTTAAAACATCATTCACTAAACTTTTATCCAGGATATTTTACAAAATACCAGTGAACTATAGTATACCATTCAAAAGTAGATCTCCATAATTTACAAACTCCTAGTTAACATTAGCCAAAATACTTCATAGTGGAAAGTTAAGTTATAAGTCATAACCTAAGATTGTACGATTAATAAAATACATCCATATCAAAAGGCACCACATAATATACTCATCCGCTTGCTTTGTCGCTTAAAAGCCTTTGGACAAACACTTTCTTGAGTTCCGGTTTGATTGCCCTGAACACTCCCACATTTTTTGGTTTATCCAAAATAAGAGACAATGCATCAATTTGATCCATAGGAGAAAGACTTATTTCTTCAAGTTCGTTAGCTATGTCACTATGATCTGCAGTACCATAAACTAAAGCTTCAGTTACCATTTGCATCCTCTTCCCACTTTCAACATAAAATTCTTTCAGTCCACTGATAATTGCCTCGGTTCCATCACTTGAACTTCCCACACATCTTTTCCTCTTTCGTTGGCTATTTTCAGATGGGATGCTTTGTTGGCTTTGTTCGTTCATTGAAGAAACAACATTTTCACCTCCAATATCACTTGCACCAACTTGATCATGACTTTGTTCCTCCACCATTTCAGCAGGGGTTTCGGCTACATTACCCGTAGCCCGATCTTTTCCAAATATATATGCAAATCTATCATACAGTGGAAAATGTTTGCTTCTCCATCCATCGGTTTCTTTATTTTTCTAAGATTATATCAACATAGCAAAACTAAAATTGAGCATGCGTAACAAATATAGCAGCAAGAACAAAACTAATGTATAAATAAAATAGGATATGAACCTGCACATAAGTTTGTCATGCGTCATCACTGTCAACTTCAACGCACTTTTTGACATCATTCCATGCAAATCCACTTGTGTTTATCATGTCAACGACCATACTATATGTTTTTTTCCATTTCTTCAACTTTGACTCAATATGTGGAGTTGCCTTTATATTGGAATGAGGACATAAAACATTGACAGCTTTCGCTATTTCAATCAAAGTACCTTGTTTGAAAGCACCGGTGTCACACCGTTGCTTCCGAGCAACAAAATCCTCAAGAACAGATAGTAATACTTCTTCCTCAAATGCTTCCCATTTACGCCTTCTTCCTTTTGGCTCTTGAGTAGCATTCAAAATATTGTCTTTATCCATACCTAAACAAAAAATATTTGAATGTACTAAAATACAATACAAATAATCAATTTGCATAATATCCAATCAATTTGCATAATATCCAAATAATTTGCATACCATCTAATCAATAAAAAAATTTTAACATTCACTGATGAGCAATCTAATAATTATGCTAATATCCAACAAATGCATGATAAAAAGGAATACTAAAATAAAATGTTATCATTAACACATATAGCTAGTTCGGTTGCTGGTTCCTAATTGCTCTCCACTCATTATACATTTCCTGAGCCATGGCATTCATCTTTGCAGTCCACTGGTCAGATGTTTCAACACTACCAACATATTCACCTTCTTCTGTATTTTGTCCATCTTGTATTATTGGCAAATTTTCCAGTGGATCTACAGACATCTCTTGCCTAATAAGATTGTGTAGTAGGCAACAAGCGGTAATTATTCGACCTTGTGTCCTTATCGGATAGAAAGATAGACTTCTTAGTATCGACCACCTTCCTTTTAGCAAGCCAAAACAGCGTTCAATTACATTCCTTGCCTTAGAATGCTTCATGTTAAAATACTCTTCCTTATTAGAAGGCGTTCGTCCCTCCCATTCAGATAAATGATAAGGTATTCCTCTATAGGGTGCAAGGAATCCTTCACCATTTGTATAACCACCATTTACAAGGTAATAATAGCCTAATAAAAAAAAACGTTATTAGTGTTTTGTAGTTGACAAACAAAACTAGACATAACTTACAAAGTTGAGACTAACTAATACTCTTACCCGTTGGTACCTTAAAACCATTAGGCCTAGTAATTGCATCATGTAGCACTCTAGAGTCTGATGCGGAACCCTCCCACCCCAGAAACACATATATGAACTGCATATCTCCTGAACACACACCTAACACATTAGTTGCGACTCGACCCTTTCTTGTTCGGTATCTTGGTTTGTCAATTTCATGTACATGCACATCAATGTGTGTTCCATCTATTGCTCCCAAGCAATTCTAAAAAAATAAAAAATAAAGCTTTTGTTAATTTATACAAAGGGAATGAAGAGTTAAAGCTTAGGGAAAATGAAAAAAAAATTATCATACCTTAAAACATCGCCACCTAGGATCTGTAGAATCAATAGGCACATGCTGAAGGACTTTTAGTAGGATACCTTATAATCGCAAAATTCCTTGCAATACGCTATTGAAATACCTACTTATAGTCTCTTCCGACCTATAAAATCTACCGCCAACACTGTGATTCTTAGTATGATGTGCTAGTATTTGTAAAGTCATACACATCTGCTCCTCTACAGACACCAAACCATCAGTTTTTACCCTCCCATCTTGACGAAGTAAGTCACATAATATGGCAAAAGTCATTCTATCCATTCTCAATTCGTTGACACATTCAATATCAGTATTCCCTATTATACCATTCAGATAACACAAACTAATCTCTCGTCTAACAAGTGAACGGTTAGTCAAAGTGGGTCGTTCAACATGTCTCTGTTTGGCCCTTACCATCATCAACACAAGAATCGTACAAATGCAAATTGTCTTTAAATGAGACATCTCTAACAATAAGATCAATAAAAGCTTCCTTCGATCCATATCTATCCAAACAAAAAAAAAAGGAAAATTAAATAAGGACATTATATATGTAATATTTACTGTTATTAAGGGTGATGGAAATGAAGTGATTATGATACGAAATGAACTAGATCAAAATAAACGGTATACAAAGAATTTTGAAACAAGTAACTGCATTAACAGCCCAAAAAATAACCAACCAAGTCACAATTAATGTTGGATCAACAAAAAAAAAATAACCAGTCAAGTCACAATTGCTAGGCATTGCATGTCAAGAGGGAAATTAAAGGACACCTGTAATGCAGTAGCCTTAGCCTTATCCTTCCGTTTATGTTCCTATTCTCTGCAACCAACAACCACAGAATATTGCAGTTCAGCATACAAAACATTCACATTGTAATATCATGGTTATAAACTAAATATACACACACGCAGACACACACACTTACAGAGCACACACACACACTTATAGTGCAGAATACACACACACACACACTCACAGACCAACTAAAGATACACACACACACACACACACACACTCACAGACCAACTAAAGATACACACACACAGAAACACACCAACTAAACACATCAACTAAACTCATAGACCACAAAAAAAACATCCATTCTAGTTCAAGATCAAAAGATGAGCAATTAAGTAAGGACAAAAATAGTTCAAACCGGACACTAATCTTTTGAATGAAACTCAACCACACACACACACACACTCACAAACCAACTAAAGATACACACACACACAGAAACACACCAACTAAACTCACAGACCACAAAAAAAACATCCATTCTAGTTCAAGATCAAAAGATGAGCAATTAAGTAAGGACAAAAATAGTTCAAACCGGACACTAATCTTTTGAATGAAACTCAACCGCAACATGAGGAGAAAAGCAGAGAGATTGTTGCAGGGATGACTTCCAGTTGGAACAAAAATTCTAGACCAACCTTACCCCCTTCCCTGCCTCACCCTTTCTCGCTCCCCCTCCCCCCCACGTTAATGAGTACACGCATACACACACACACACAGAGAAATTACACACACACACAGTACACAAACACACACACCCCCCCACGTTAATGAGTACACACAAACACACACACACACACAGAAATTACACACACACACACACCCCCCACGTTAATGAGTACACAAACACACACACACACACAGTACACACACACACACAGTACACAAACACACACACACACACACACCCCCCCCACGTTAATGAGTACACACAAACACACACACACAGAGTACAAAAACACACACACACCCCCCCCCCAGGTTAATGAGTACACACAAACACACACACACACATAGAAATTACACACACACACACACACACACACACACACCCCCTACGTTAATGAGTACACACAAACACACACACACAGTAATGAGTACACACACACACACACACCCCCTCCCCCTACGTTAATGAGTACACAAACACACACACACACACAGAGTACACACACACGGACAGTACACAAACACACACACACACACACACCCCCACGTTAATGAGTACACACAAACACACATACACACAGAGTACACAAACACACACACACACACCCCCCCCACGTTAATGAGTACACACAAACACATGATGCGTAAAATAACTAAACACACAAATTAAACCCTATTTTTGACAATTGTAGTATAGATGTAAGTAGGGTATCGTTCTAGGCCGGGGATTAGGAGGGATTGCTAATCTATTCTAAATTAATTTAAAAATATTAAATAAGACTCAAGGACACAAAATTAGGCTAAAAACTCTAATAACTCGAAACACACTTAAAATGACTCAAAATAATGAAAACAATTAAATTAAACACTAG
The DNA here is from genome assembly GCF_042453785.1 of Malus domestica. Classification (NCBI taxonomy): domain Eukaryota; kingdom Viridiplantae; phylum Streptophyta; class Magnoliopsida; order Rosales; family Rosaceae; genus Malus; species Malus domestica. Next base: position 35,729,881 of record NC_091670.1, on the reverse strand, counting down.
GAACTGAAATGGACGGAAATTAAATTAAAAGACTAACAATAAAGAAAACTAACTAAATAATATAATTTAATAATGGATGGGTGTTTGGTTTTGATGAAAAGTAAATTAAACTTAACTAAATTACAGAATTGACAAAAACATAAAATTAAGGTAAAATGATAAATGACGGACTGGCTAGAGGGTTCTTCTCCACACATGTTATACTTGCATACAAAATGATTTCCAGTTGTTCTTTTAATAAATTGTAAATTTCAATACTCCAGATTAACCGTGAACAGCACTTTTTTAATCTTCAAGTTTTCCTTAAGTTATTGAATTGGACGGGAAAACGCATACAACAATTCAAAACATTCTTCAAAAGTCCCCTACGTGAAAAGCACAATAGAGATACAATCAAAGATCATTAAACTTTGTGAAAACTATAAGCATTGACGAGGCATTCGTAACTATGAAAAGTATGATACTCTTGCCAAGAATTCACTTAACACGATTGTGGATAACAACCTTCACTACTTGTGAATATAAGTTCATAACGATTAGGTGAAATTCACTTATATTCTAGCATCAAATTCATGCATGTAAATTAAGCGTGCACTCTCAACCAACATACACAAATCAGTTTTTATACGAACGGATAAGTAAATTGAAATCACAACTTATGAAATCACAACCGAAGGTAATCAATTCATATTACAAATATATTCATGGCTTTGAATTAACCTCTAGCCAAAATAAATTTAATTACACATTATTAAAACAAAAATAAAATAGAAGTTTGGAAAGATTAAACCGAAAGAGGAGAGTGCTTCAGTGCCAGTCTGCCCGTGCCTCTAGTCTTCTGCCCATGTGGATTGCGCCTCGCTGGCGCCCTCTCCTTGTCTGACCTTGCTCTCTCTACTGACCTCACTCTCCTCACCAATCCACGCTGCCTTCCCTTATTCGCACTCCCTCTCCAACTCTCCTGCACGTCTCTCGGTCCTCACTCTCCCCTCTGACTTGGTTACGCTGCCCAAGGCAGCGCCCCTTCCTGCTCTCTGTTTCTCGCGTCCCCTGCTGCACGTGTTTTTCAAAGCTGCAAGGGCAGCTAAACCACCCCCCCGCTCTCGGTTCTCTCCCTCTCGTTGCTAATCTCCTCTTTTCTGTCCGTCTCTCCCCTCCTCCAGCTGCCAAAGCAGCTCATTTTCTTTCTCACTTTCTCTCCCTTGGATTCTTTCACCGTCCCCCCTCTGTCCACTTCTCTCTGTCGGTTTTATTCTTCTTTTTCTGCTGTCCACCATCTCACCGTGCTGTCCCCTCTTTTATTTTTCCGCACGCTGCTTCTCTCTGGCTTCACTTCTCTCCCCGCGCCTCCTTTTATTTTTTATTCAATCCCATTTTCTTTTCTGACATGTTCTCCATTTGCCAAGACAGCCCACTTCTCCTGTGTTCTCTTGCTGTCCAATCCGTGAGTCTCCACTTGTTTTCTCCTTTTAATTTTTTATTCCTTCTTTCTGGCAGTTTAATGTGCAATACGTGAGAAATAGGCTCCTACTTGCCAAAATGAACTTTAAACACCTTATAGAAGCAGTGAATATTTCTAGCAATAATTCAAATATGCCATGATGGAGGTAAAATTACAACATGACATTCATATAAATCCTTACTAATGCACGAAAGATTTGGAGGACCAAAACACAACTTCAAATAGAGAGGGCAAGAAGACGCAAATATCTTACTTACCAAAAAGAGAAGACTATGACCACAATAATATGCAAACTACATTTGTTAATACACGCAATCTTCTAAATTAAGACTTATGTTAAAATGCAAAAAGGGCGTGGCTCTCAAGTAGCTTTTTCTTTTTAAAACTCATTTGTGCTATTTTTATTTTCTTTGCATAACAAATCCTATAAACACAAAAATAACGTAAATAGCTCAAAAATATAAGGAACTAACTAAGAAAAGACGAGTGAATTCGAAGTAAATATATATATAAATATGATCCGATCAAATACCCCCACACTTAACTTTTGCTAGTCCTCGAGCAAAACAAAGAAAACATGAAAAACATTAGCTTCCCTCTATGTGACCCTCATAGAATTTCATTTAAGAAAACAAATCATCAAGAACCATAGCTAGCATCAAACCAACTAATTCAAGTTCATCTTCCTTATTCAAATATTAGCAGTAATCTTTGAATCATCCTTGAAGTGTAGTGTGTGAGATAGTCATGCTAATGCAATTTCAAAATTTTTATTTTTAAAATCATCATATGCAAACTAGCGACCTTCTCACGGGATATGCACTCAATCACACATGTGTTTAGTTTTAATGTGTTTCGCTCAAAGAATCAAATGTGAAATTTCTACCATAAGCTTGCATAAAGATCTCATCTCCACAATCATAATTGCAAAACTTAAATCAAGAGGACTTTTATTGGATGTAATGAGGTTTAGGGAGAGGGTTATTGAAATGAAAGAATAGGAAAACACAAGTTCCAAGCTACATTGCAAGCAATTCTTTTGTTTAGATTTATAAGAACTCAATCTTTCCAGCAATTCTTCTAGCACCTCCAACCACACCCTTAAACTGAAACTTTAAACTTTTTATTTTCTTTGTATACAATCTTTCTTTTTTTTTTCTTTTTTTTTTCTTTTTTTTTTTTTAAATACAAACATGAAATACCCCCACACTTATTCTTTTGCCAAACACCTTCAAAGTACTTCACAAACATTTCTCATAAGACAATCTCGCATTGCTCGCTTGGAAAGGGTAAGGAAAAATGTTTCAGGTATAAGGGTAGACATATCTGGTGATAAGAAATAAAAGGCTCAACATACACGGCTCAAATTGGCAATCTAATGATATCATTTTTCTTTGGGAAACATGGTTATTTGGGCCATAGTGGTAAACCTAATGCCTCTATCATTTCCAAATTCATGCAATCAATGACAAACATTTCGAAAGATCGTTACGCAAGTTCTAGAGATGTATCTCACATAAGTTCATCACACATAAAAAAATAGGAGTGTATGAAAAATGCACACACTTTCAATAGGCTCAAAAACTCACATAGGATGTATATGGTCACTAAATTCACATATGAAGCTTTAAGTCATACTTTAGTTTCACATTAACAAGGCTATGTGCATTTGGTTTTTCAAAGATGGTCAAACATGTACTAACAAGAGAATAAGGAATTTCACAAAACACATGTTAACTAAGTTCTTGATGATCATGGTTCGAATTTGATCCAATTATATCATTGGGTCGGGAAACTAACAAAAATCTAATTCAAAACAATAAGGGAAACAAGACAATATTTTTGGATTTTTAAATTTTCCGATTTTTATTTTATTTTTTATTTTTAAAGAAAACAAAAAGCAACAACACAGAAACAAATGAAATTCTAGAGATTTCTACCCCCACACTTAAACTTGACATTGTCCCCAATGTCAGAAAACACTATAACGCAAATAAAATAAAATAAATAAATAATAAGAAACAAAATAAAGCAATTGGACTGAAAACTTCCCTAATTTGCAGTAAAATCAAGCGATGACCCCCAAGATAAAATTCTGCAATCAACTTCAAGGGTGGAAATAACCAAAAGTTCCTGCAAATAAAAGAAATAATTCAGTTAAGTAACGCAAGAAAATAAAATAATAATAAAAAATTGCAAACGAAAAATTGAAAATTACGATAAAAGACAATGAAAAGAACTAATAAGTAATCATTGGTCGTGTTTGTTGACTTTCCACAGCTTTCCTCTTGAACAGGGTGACACTTAGCTTTTTACTTGCAAGTGATGATTTGATGATATTGTACGGCGAAGCTTTGCTCTTTGGTTATGTTGCAGTTCCTTATTTGTTCTCCAAGCAGATGTGGCAGCTTCTCTAGTTCCTCAGTTCGGACTCCTTCCGCTGGGATGATTGTGCAAGCTGCATTCTTCTCTGCTTGTTTCTTCTGCACAACGGGCAGGCACGAGGGAAAGGTGTTGGTCATTATTTCTTTCTTCAATCTTTCCAAGTGCCCACCTCTTGCTTTCTTTCTCCTTGTCCCTAGCTGAATTGTCTCCACATGCTTCGAGGTATCATTTTCACTTCCCTTACTGTCCCCCAGGCAGATGTGGTAGACGAAGAGAAAGCATAAAATGATGAAGATGAGTACTCGAGAGCAAGGCTAGGTAAGCAATCAGGAAGGGGTTCCAGGCAGTTGGCTCCAGATTGGAAGATTGATACCAAATGCTGGCTGATTGCTCTTTTTCTCCTTGTCGGAAAACAAAGACAAGGAGAAGGACATGGAGAAAGCATGATATGAGATACTCTTGCTTTCAACCTTTATGATATGAAATACTTTTGCTTTGAATGGGTTATTCGCAGGAGTATCCCAAGGAATGAGGAACACAGAGTGACTCGAGAGGATTCTTTGGGAATGCATTTTCGGAGATGAAGAGGTGTTGAGAGGGTGTGCTGAGAGAGTGTGCTTTTGCTGTGGAAGGCGAAGGTAGAAACTTATAGGACTTGTCTTCACAACCGGAACTGTTCTCTCACTTAGTGTCGGCAGCCGGTGGATGGGTGAAGAATACAAATTACGCGCTTTCTGACAAAGCTGCCCGTAATTTCCGCAAAGCTGCTAGTTGCATGTGACAAGTGCTGACTAGGCTGAGAGAGACAGATGGTTGGAATCGGCACTTCGACAGACTGCCCGTGATTTTCGTAGAGCTGAGTTTGCGTGTGACGGGTGACAACACGTCTGGACGAATTGATCTTGCGAAATCCGGGGTTCGGCTCGTGGTTTCTGAGCAAGCCCAATTTTTAAGAAATGAAACGCCTCTTTTGAGAAAAGAATCCGACTTTTGAGAAAGGAGCCCCTCTTTTGAGAAAAAACTCCGGCTTTTGAGAAAGGAGCCCCGACTCTTCGATTTGCGAGAGGACGCCTCTCTGAGGAGCGCCTCTTTGATTTCTTCTTTTTATAGAGGCGTTAATTTTGTTCCACAACACACTTGAGTACCCTCCTGTAAACACTCCCTTCTTGCACTTGTTTAATCTTGATCATTCCGACTCTCTTCTTTCTTTACCACCTCTGAAAAATGTCTGGCCCTTCTGATCGTCGTTTTGACTTGAACATTGGTGAAGAGGCAGCTCCGCCTTCACCAGACAACATATGGCGGCTATCCTTCATATCCCCTACCGGTCCCCTTACCGTGGGGGATTCGATGATGAAAAATGACATGACCGCTGCGGTGGTGGCCCGAAACCTTGTCACTCCCAGAGATAACAGACTGCTCGCAAGGCGGTCTGATGAATTGGCGGTCAAGGAGTCTCTGGCTCTCAGTGTGCAGTGTGCGGGTTCCGTATCCAACATGGCCCAACGCCTATATGCCCGAACCCGTCACGTTGAATCCTTGGTGGCTGAAATACAGAGTCTCAAGCAAGAGATTAAAGGGCTCAAGCATGAGAATAAGGAATTGCACAAGCTCGCACACAGCTATGCCACCAGCATGAAGAGGAAGATTGACCAGATGCAGGACACCGATGGTCAAATTTTACTTGATCATCGGAGGTTTGTGGGTTTGTTCCAACAACATCTGCCTTCGTCTTCTGGAGCGGCACCGCGTAGTGAAGCTCCAACTGATCAACCTCTGCTGCCTCCTCCTTCTGTGGCCCCGCCGACTGCTGAAGCCCCGCCTACTACTGAAGCACCACCCGACCAATGAATACTATTAGTTTACATCATTGTAAAATATTTGTACTTTTTTTTTTTTATTTTTTTTTTATTTTTATGTAATTTTTTTTTTTTTTTTATCATTAATTTTAAATTTTATCTTTTTTTTTTTTTATATTTATTATATCATTTTTTTTTATTTTTTATTTTTATTTTTTTTTTATGTAAATTAAAGTAGAAAGACTTTGGTTAACCTTCCCCCATACTTAAACTAAATAACACAAACTCACAGAAATCAAACAAATAACACAACTAACTAAACAAAACAAAATGAAAGCAGTAAAGATAAGGGTGTAAAAATGCAAATCTGATTGGGTTAGCGATTCCAAAGTCTCCCTTCGTTGAATGCTTGGGTTGCCTCCCAAGAAGCGCTTGATTTAACGTCTTTAGCCGGACGCATCTTTCCTTTAAATTTCCCTCAGCTCCATTTGTGCCTAAAATCAAAGAAAGAAAAATAAATCAAATATCAAAAGTAAAATACACAAACACCAATATAAACATAAACAAAAACAAAAATAAAAGGATTAGCAAAGTTACTAATCCCCGGCAACGGCGCCAAAATTTGATGCGTAAAATAACTAAACACACAAATTAAACCCTATTTTTGACAATTGTAGTATAGATGTAAGTAGGGTATCGTTCTAGGCCGGGGATTAGGAGGGATTGCTAATCTATTCTAAATTAATTTAAAAATATTAAATAAGACTCAAGGACACAAAATTAGGCTAAAAACTCTAATAACTCGAAACACACTTAAAATGACTCAAAATAATGAAAACAATTAAATTAAACACTAGGAACTGAAATGGACGGAAATTAAATTAAAAGACTAACAATAAAGAAAACTAACTAAATAATATAATTTAATAATGGATGGGTGTTTGGTTTTGATGAAAAGTAAATTAAACTTAACTAAATTACAGAATTGACAAAAACATAAAATTAAGGTAAAATGATAAATGACGGACTGGCTAGAGGGTTCTTCTCCACACATGTTATACTTGCATACAAAATGATTTCCAGTTGTTCTTTTAATAAATTGTAAATTTCAATACTCCAGATTAACCGTGAACAGCACTTTTTTAATCTTCAAGTTTTCCTTAAGTTATTGAATTGGACGGGAAAACGCATACAACAATTCAAAACATTCTTCAAAAGTCCCCTACGTGAAAAGCACAATAGAGATACAATCAAAGATCATTAAACTTTGTGAAAACTATAAGCATTGACGAGGCATTCGTAACTATGAAAAGCATGATACTCTTGCCAAGAATTCACTTAACACGATTGTGGATAACAACCTTCACTACTTGTGAATATAAGTTCATAACGATTAGGTGAAATTCACTTATATTCTAGCATCAAATTCATGCATGTAAATTAAGCGTGCACTCTCAACCAACATACACAAATCAGTTTTTATACGAACGGATAAGTAAATTGAAATCACAACTTATGAAATCACAACCGAAGGTAATCAATTCATATTACAAATATATTCATGGCTTTGAATTAACCTCTAGCCAAAATAAATTTAATTACACATTATTAAAACAAAAATAAAATAGAAGTTTGGAAAGATTAAACCGAAAGAGGAGAGTGCTTCAGTGCCAGTCTGCCCGTGCCTCTAGTCTTCTGCCCATGTGGATTGCGCCTCGCTGGCGCCCTCTCCTTGTCTGACCTTGCTCTCTCTACTGACCTCACTCTCCTCACCAATCCACGCTGCCTTCCCTTATTCGCACTCCCTCTCCAACTCTCCTGCACGTCTCTCGGTCCTCACTCTCCCCTCTGACTTGGTTACGCTGCCCAAGGCAGCGCCCCTTCCTGCTCTCTGTTTCTCGCGTCCCCTGCTGCACGTGTTTTTCAAAGCTGCAAGGGCAGCTAAACCACCCCCCCGCTCTCGGTTCTCTCCCTCTCGTTGCTAATCTCCTCTTTTCTGTCCGTCTCTCCCCTCCTCCAGCTGCCAAAGCAGCTCCTTTTCTTTCTCACTTTCTCTCCCTTGGATTCTTTCACCGTCCCCCCTCTGTCCACTTCTCTCTGTCGGTTTTATTCTTCTTTTTCTGCTGTCCACCATCTCACCGTGCTGTCCCCTCTTTTATTTTTCCGCACGCTGCTTCTCTCTGGCTTCACTTCTCTCCCCGCGCCTCCTTTTATTTTTTATTCAATCCCATTTTCTTTTCTGACATGTTCTCCATTTGCCAAGACAGCCCACTTCTCCTGTGTTCTCTTGCTGTCCAATCCGTGAGTCTCCACTTGTTTTCTCCTTTTAATTTTTTATTCCTTCTTTCTGGCAGTTTAATGTGCAATACATGAGAAATAGGCTCCTACTTGCCAAAATGAACTTTAAACACCTTATAGAAGCAGTGAATATTTCTAGCAATAATTCAAATATGCCATGATGGAGGTAAAATTACAACATGACATTCATATAAATCCTTACTAATGCACGAAAGATTTGGAGGACCAAAACACAACTTCAAATAGAGAGGGCAAGAAGACGCAAATATCTTACTTACCAAAAAGAGAAGACTATGACCACAATAATATGCAAACTACATTTGTTAATACACGCAATCTTCTAAATTAAGACTTATGTTAAAATGCAAAAAGGGCGTGGCTCTCAAGTAGCTTTTTCTTTTTAAAACTCATTTGTGCTATTTTTATTTTCTTTGCATAACAAATCCTATAAACACAAAAATAACGTAAATAGCTCAAAAATATAAGGAACTAACTAAGAAAAGACGAGTGAATTCGAAGTAAATATATATATAAATATGATCCGATCAACACACACACAGAGTACACAAACACACACACACACACACACCCCCCCCCCACGTTAATGAGTACACACAAACACACACACGCACACACAGAAATTACACACACACACACACAGTACACAAACACACACCCCCTCCCCCCCACGTTAATGAGTACACACAAACACACAAACACACACACACACACAGAGGATAGTAAGACCCAAAAGTTCCATCTCACCCGCCAATAGCTAAATGTTAAATTTCTTGAACAAAATAACCTATATGCCAAATACCTGAACAGCTAATTAACGTTGGACATTCGTTGTACTCAATCAACATATATCCCAGGACCAAGAAAGTTATAAAGAAACAAAATGAAACAAGAATTAAAAAAATGAAAACAAAAACTTAAGAGAAAAGAGAAATGCACAATCAAGTTATCCATGCTCAGTGACATTAGAATATGCAAATAGAATAATTGACCTCATCATCCAGAAAAGTTAAGCTAAAGAAACGCAAATGTTTCGATATGAGCTAAAGCATACCAAAACAACTATGCCCAGTTATGTTCGATTCACCTAATTTGGCAGTGAAAGGCCTTCTAGTGAATGACATGACTTTAACACTAAATCGAGAAGAGGAAACTCTTATGCACTAACTCATCAATTTATCCTAATCTGGCAGATAGAAACATACAGTGAAAGAGGTGTTTGAAGAGAGTATGCTTGGAGACGAGGATTTTTGGTAATGACATACACATAAATTACACACACACACACACACACACACACACACACAGAGTACACTAACACACACACACACACACACAGACACACACACGCACATAGTACTCTCATTGTTGAAACCCCAATTTTTAAAAATGGAAAACAACATGTGGGTAGGACTTCCAAGTTTTACAACTTTGACATCCTAAATTCCCAAGTTCCATCTCATCTTATGAAAAGCCCAAATTCTAATTTCAATTTCACCTAAATATCAAAACCCTAATTTATTCAAGTGCAGATCTCTATGATTCAAAAATTATCAAACCCAAAACAACAAAATCAAATAAAGCTCAGTAAAATTACCATCTGCAACACAAATACATGAAATTAATAGAAGAATCGAAGTTTACCATACAACTCAGATGAGGGCGAGCAGATGCAGAGATCGGAAGACGCAGAGATGAGGGTGAGGAGGACGAAGATGAGAGAGCACGACAAGGACGACGTTGAGGGAACGTAGAGATGAGGACAAAGGGAAGACAGGACGAAGGGAAGACGCAGAAAATCTCTCGGTTTGCTCTGGCTTACGAATCCGCCCAATTTTGGGGTTGCTAGTTAAGAACGGCTAAAGAGGTACTTAGTCCAAGCGAGTCCGGGTTAAGCTCATTAAAGCTAATCCGGATGCACACCAAACGTTGGACTATAGTTTAGTCCAGTCCAAGCCCTCTTAATCCTGTCAAACAAACGTGCCCTTAATGTTAGTCCCAGCATGGAACAAACACGGTATTGGACTAACAGCTAGTCCTGTCCAGTCCAGTCCCACTTAGTGAGAGCAAACAAACGCCCCCTTAATGTTAGTCCCAGCATGGAACAAACACGGTATTGGACTAACAGCTAGTCCAGTCTAGTCCAGTCCCACTTAGTGAGGGCAAACAAACGCCCCCCAAGGGCTCCCAGCAAGTACTTAAAAATAAGTTTTTTTTTTTTTGAGAGATCAGTATGAAATTCTGAATAACTTGTATGATTCTTATCGTACAACTTACAAGAAGTCGTTGCAGTACATAGTGTATACATTTTTTGTCACACAAAAACTACAGCCGAATTATGCTGTCTTGCCCAGAATGCTTCCTACGGAAGGTATACATTTTCCCGTATGAAGCTTACTGAGATGGTTAGCCAAAACTTTTCCATAAAGCTTTCAGCCTTTCACCACCTTTTGCCTCTTTACTTTTTGTTGAGAAGATGAGCAAGGTAGCGAAGTTCTTCGAACGCGTGCATCGTGTCTGCATCAAACCCCCCTGCAAACTGCATATCAAGCAAGAAACATATCTCAATCATCTAAACTTGATACAGAAATAAAATTCTGGGTATCTTTTTTCGTTCTTGCACTGCTAACCTGATGAATTCTGAAAGCAAATCTCACTCCCTGAAGCAGCATGTAATCCATTGCAGGATCTTTCTCCGCTGCTGCCTTCGACTGAAGCTCCATAGCCACCCTTGTCATGTACATCTTTGCCAACTTGACTGAGCCAAACTTAATCTGCAAGACGGGCATCGAATCAGATATGTGATGCACAAAGGCGTCTGCTATTCGTTCATAGAGAATATCAAAGTCTACCTTGCTTAAAATTCCATTGTCAAGCATCCAATCTGTGGGGATTTTGAAGTCCTTGCAATTACGCATCAACGATTCTCTTGTCCGGAAAAGGTTATAAACGGTACGTTCCATCCTGTGAGAGGTAAGGAAACACTTGGTAAGTTTAATTACTAGGAAAAAGATGGATCGTCTTATGAAAAGAGCCATGAAGGTTCTTACTTCTCAGACAAGGAAACCATTTTCTTTAGTGCAATATCACAAGGTAGTCTGATGTCATCCTTGTAAGAAGACACTTCAGACTCCAGTTTCTTGAGATCTCTATAGCCGAATGCTGCTTCTCGTAGTGTGTCGGCTTTCTTTTCCGGCCATTCAAAGTGCTTTAGGACTGCCCTCTCATCAACCTTTTCAAGGGAAGGAATTAGCATCTCACACATCAAGTACTTTATCAAAGAGATATGTGAGTGAAGTTATTTTGCACACTCAGTTATAGTAAAATGGTTACTCTGGGCATGAGAGAGATCAAACTTACAAGAAAGCAAAGTTCGTCATCGAGCCACTTCACAAAGGCCACAACATCGTCAATGTTTTGATAAACTGCATTGTTCACTTCTCTTATCAACGAATTCACGAATTCCCCTTGAGTCTCAACATCTGCCTTTATCTGCAAAGGAAATGGTTATTACAAGCAATAAGGATTTTGCTCTAGTACTTCAAAAGAAATGAAGTTGAAGCAGACAAATATTATAAATAACTGGGCAAGTGAGCACTTACAGCAAGCAAGTGTGATGATCGGTTCTCAATTTCTCCGATCATGCTACTGCGAACATTTGCAACATCTGGGCCATCACTAACTCCACCATTTGAAGAATCCTTCCTAGAATCTCTCTTCATCAGTGAATGATAAAACTCGACGACTTGTGGGGCTCTTTGTACCACTCCTGTGGTGCTAGGCTTCGCCGCAAACTTGGGAGGAGGTGGTGGGGGTGGTGGGGGTGGTGGTGGTGCAACTTGGGCAGCACCATCCACTTTGGTTCCACTAGATATGGAACATGAAGGCCTTGGAGGGGGATTAGGAATTCTCAAGGCCCTTTTCTCAACATCTAAGCAAGATGGAAGTTTGTTAATTTCGTGACAATTTCCGAAGAACTGTGATCCATGAAGCATATCCAAATCATATTCTTGAGAAACTACTGGTTCTGTATCTTTCTCCATTTCTTGGATACACATAAAACCATCAGACTGCCTTCTCTTATTCGTCTGCACCAAGTCTTCTGCACAGAATCTTGATCCACTTATTGAGTGTCTTCTTTTCGGACTTCTTGCTTCCTCGTCTGAGCTTTCTAAGTTAGGCAAATCGTCGTCAGCTATAGGCCAGTTCTTTAGTTTCTTTATCAGATTCAATCTCTTTCCACCATTGTATTCTAAGTACTTGCTGCTTCTAGATGACAGTGCTCCATCAGATTTACCACTCCTTTCAATCGAGGCGGGGCTTAATGTCTTATCAGAATTTGTGGTGGATGATGAGTTCTGCAACTCATTTCGTAAACATGAATTCACCCACCTCAGGTAGGCTAGCTCCTCAACCTCATTCAACCTACTCATTTGTAAACCTTCAACTTGTTTGCACAAATCTTCGTTCGTATGCCTTAGCACGTATGCCTCAGCCTTGATCTTCTCAACGATGTCACTCTGATGATAACCAATACAACAAAATTGCAGTAAGCAAACAAAGCTAAAGCGGTAAAATTAATGAAAACAAAATCAATTAATGTGTTTGGTTGCTAAAGATAAAACGAGAAACTCCAAGCGCTTTGTACTTTTTTGATAAAAGTTTATACATGTTTATAATAAAAGTACTTCTAGTAGAAGTGCTTCCATAGAAGTTGATTCTACCTCAGAAGCCTTTGCCAGAGAAGCCAACTGGGATGTCACAGAAGAAAGTTTGCAAGCAAGATTTCTCTTCTGCAGCTGCAGCTCCTTGTTCAGACGCCTCAACTCTAAAACCTCCATTTCCACACTCCCTGATGCTGATGTGGCCGAGCTTTCGTGTTCTTCCCTTTTCGATATCACTTCCTCACTCCTCTCCGAAATCGATGTCAATTGCTCAGAGAGACTAGTTTTCTCTTCTTCCAGCAGCTCAACTTTTCGAGCCAAATCATCAAGCGCGCTCCTTTTCACCTCAAGCTCCCTCTCAAGCTCCAAAACCCTCGGGTTTCGCTTACACTCCGATAACTCAGCCTGCAACTGACACTCCCTCTCCTTGGACTCCCGAAGCAAGTTCCTCAAATGATCAAGCTCAATAAACAAGTCCCGGGACGACTGCCTCCGGTGAGTCGGATACATCTGAGGATGAACCTGATTGGCATTCACAGAGCACGCCAAATCGCCAATCAGCGAGCGCTTGACGCGCGACTGAGCCGGCGCCAAAGGCATCTTCTGGTTCGCCAAATCAGACCCCGTTAGCGGCGGTTTCTTGCTCGTGACTGCGGGCTGCGCCTTGGTCTTCTTGTCCCCTGCAAGCCCTTTGACAATGTGAGAACCCCATGAGGAAGCAGACCTCAATCTTGAAGAATTGCTGCTGCCCTTCGCATTCGAACACTTCGGAACCTGGTTTTGGTCGGAAAATTTGACCGATCGTGCTCTGGTTTCCGATTGGTTCTCTTCTCTCATTGTGAAAAACCAAAACTTGTACAGAAAAATGTCTGAAAATTGGCACTCAATTGGAGCATGGGACGCTCCAAAAATCGACCAAAAATCTAGTGGAAATGATGAACTGGGGTGATAAAGTTCAAATCTTTTGTTCCAAAAGGAAGATATAAAAGCTTGAAAATTGAAAGCTCTTACTCCAAGACCAGCTGAGAGCCAATGCGAGAGAGAAAAGTGGCAGCTCGCTCTCTTTATTTGTCCCGACTTTTAGATTTTTGAAATTTGAATGCCTCTCCGGGGTTCAAGAGCTACGTGGCCAACGGTCGTATTCTGTGCCTCGGAGGCCCCACATTTAGGGCTTTATTGTAATTTCCATCATTTAAATATAAATCAGGCTCTGGACCACTTATTGGGCCTATACCCGGCCCAATATTCTCTTCATTTTCGACCAATATTCGTTGATATTCCCGGGTTTCCAATGGGTATCTCCAACGACATTCAGCTTCTTCTCCGACTGCTGTCGTTGGAGCGACTCCTCGTCGCTCTTCTGCTTCTTCAATTTCAAGTTCGTACTTTGTCTCCTCTGTAATTCCATTCTTTTCTCTTCTCTATGTATTTTCTGTAATTTTTTCACTCAGTAGCTCAGCATGTGGGTAGGAAAGTTTCAAACTTTAAACGATAGTATGTGAAATTTGTTGGATGAATTGAAAAATGGTGGAGTTGGTTATGGCAAATGCTCAACTGGGTGTCTCCAATTTTCAGAGTAATGGGATTTTTGTCACGAATTGTTCCCCAGAGCCGTTTCCTTCATCTGGGTTTTCGATTTTTCGGAGACCTGTTTTCGGTGTTAGATTATATGAGAAGAATGTGAGGAAGAATCGGGTTTTTGGTATTAATTTTGTAAATTCTAGAACTTTTATTAGTGCTGTGTCGAAGGAAGGGTCTGAAATTTTGGAGATAGAATTTGAATTTAAGCCGTCATTTGATCAGTACTTGAAGGTTATGGGGACTGTTAGACTTAGAAGTGATAAAGATAAGCAGCAGAAATCGAAAGAAGAGAATTCGAAGCATAATTCGAGGAGTAGAGGTGTTTCCACGAGACTGTTGTCTGAGGGTAGTGGAAAGGATGCAAAATTGGGGGAGCCTGAAGGGAATTTGAATCGAGAGAAGGCGTCAAAAGTTGAGAATCGGTATGAGTCGCTTGGAAATAGAAACAGAATTGCAGAATAAAGCGAAGGGCAACGAGGGTTTGAGGATGAATGTGATAACAGACAGAGCAACAAGGATGAGAAGGAAAAGAAGATGATGAGGGGAGAGACAAGAGATGGAAGAAGGTCAAAATATACTGGTAGGGTAGAACCGCAATTGGACGTCAAAAGTAAAAGTACAATGGCAAAAAATGCAAAAGGATGGTCTGAGAGTTGCTGGTATGCTAGAAGAAGAAGTAGAAGTACAATGACACAAAATGCAAAAGATGGCCCGAGAGTTTACAAGTCAATGGATAATGCCATTGAAAGAAGCAAATTTGGTGTTAGAAATGAAGATGGAGTTGTGACGAACCACATCAATGCGGAGAAAGCCACTGATAGAGGTCTTGTTCCTAGAAGTGTAACTAAGAGTGGTAGGGATTTCCCTAACAGATTTAATGACAATAGTTTGGAGGTTGAAAGAGCAGCATTTCAGAGTTTTGATGAGTTCGGTGATATTATGGATAAGCCACGAGTTTCACATATGGAAATAGAGCAGAGAATCCAGAAGCTAGCAGAGTGGTATGCTCTCTATGCCTTTTTCCTCTTCTTATATTCGAAGAATTACATTTTTGATTGATGAAATTGGCTTTACAATTATTGATGACAAGTTTAGTGTTACTTATTTTCTTTTTAGAAAAAAAGACTGACATTATTGATTTTAGGCGTTTACAATTCCTTGTACTTCAGTGGACCAAATGGTTTAAATGTATTGGCGGTATGGCGTATGAGTGAGTTGTTCAGTATGTCATACTGGCTATATTACCGTTTTCTTTGTATAAAGCATCATGGAAGTCAAGCTAAGTTTGGCCTTCTATAGCCATCTGTATTATGTTTTGTATAATTTTTAGTTCATCAATCCACGCAGAAAAAAATATTTAATATACTGTTTCCTAGCTGGAGTTTATGCAACATGATAGTCGTGTAGTTGTAGTTTACGCTTGACTCTATACTTAATTCCAATTGTAAACTGGGTTGCTGAACGATCATTGTGAGTTTATAAAGTGTTTCTTTCCTGTTATAACGACTTGGGAGGGGGACAGTCATGTGCTAAAAAGATTTTGTTGTTGAGGATAGGCAAATTTGCTCCTTTTTTCTGGATTTTTCTCTATTTCCCTCTTGTGATTTACCAAACTTAATATCTCCGTGTTAATGTATTGCACTTATGAATTCTCGTGATCTCATTAATGTTGAGTAATTATTTTAACAGGCTGAATGGTGCAGACATCGACATGCCTGAGTGGATGTTTTCAAAGATGATGCGAAGTGCACAAATCAGATTCACAGATCATTCAATATTGAGAGTTATCCAGCTATTGGGAAAACTAGGAAACTGGAGACGGGTATTACTAGTCATTGAGTGGCTTCAAATGCGTGAACGTTTCAAATCCCACAAGCTCAGGTACTTTCCCTGAGAAAATATTAGAGCATTAAGTATAAAGATTGGCATACACTCCTTAGCAAACTATGGCAAATGATGAATATCATGAAGCTTTAGACTCCCTTTCAGCATTCCAGCATTTAGGTGGGCTTGAATCGTAGTGTTACAACACAGTTTCTTTTAAGAAATTGTCACAATTAGTGGATGGTACAAAATAAGAGTTTTCGAAGAGTAATCTCATTTACCTTATTAGACTACGCTGCTTGCGATTGTTTATCTTGTAATATAAAATTAGAAATCAAGTGGTTCCTGCTAGTTGTTACTACTCTATTAGATTTCACATGACAATTAATTATCTTGTTGAACAACCATCTAAGATTGTTATCACTAATCATTGTATCTGAGAGAAATTTGAAGCATTTCCCCTTTTGAAATTCAGATACATATACACAACTGCACTTGATGTACTTGGAAAGGCAAGGAGACCTGTGGAGGAACTTAATATATTTCATGCAATGCTGGTATTTCACATAAATTGTTATTTTCTACAGTATGCTTCATGCTCATAAAACACACTTGTAGTTAAAAGGAAGAAGAGTACTTTGACCAACCAATGTTATCTTTTCTTTTTTCTTTACTGTCCAGGAACAAATGTCCTCGTATCCTGACTTGGTAGCTTATCATTCTATTTCTGTAACTCTTGGACAAGCGGGACATAAGAGGGCACTTTTTGATGTGATTGATACTATGAGATCTCCTCCAAAGAAGAAGTTCAAAACAGGAGCAGATCCTCGGCTGGATCTTGTTGTCTTCCATGCAGTAAGTAGAACTTGGTGATAATTGATGTAAACATGAGTGTGAGTTCTATATACATGGGTGTAATGTATTGCAAATGCAGGTATTGAATGCTTGTGTTCAGCGCAAACAATGGGAAGGAGCATTTTGGGTTTTGCAGCAGTTAAAGCAACAAGGCCTACAGCCTGCCGCTACAACTTATGGACTTGTCATGGAGGTATAAGTTGCCCTAAGTTTCTTTCTTCCGGTCCATTGAATATCTCCTAAGCCTGTACTGTTTAGTTCTCATGCATTGTCTTTTGTCATTAAGTCAGTGATAACGAATTTAGTTTGTCATGTGTGTGCTTGTTTTTAGGTATTGATGTAGATATCCTGTTTGATTTTCAGCAGTCAATGAAACAGGGTACAACTTTGTTGAATTAAGTAAATTTAATTAATAGCCCCCTCAATCATTTTTATATAGCTTTCTGCCCATTCTCTCTCTGTGGAGCTTCTTACGTGCAACTTTTTGGGCCAGTCTAGGCTTATCCATAAATCATTTAACTGACACAAGCTGGACAACGATTTTCATGAAGCATATCTGTTTGATTTTATGAGATTTATGAGCCTGGTACTAGGATGCTAAATTACCCTGAATATCTCTTTCGAATTATGCATACCTGAAATCGTTTTTAATAAATCAGTTGATGTTAGCATGTGGCAAGTACAACTTGGTTCACGAGTTTTTCAAGAAAGTGCAGAAGATTTCTATACCAAACGCTTTAACTTACAGAGGTATGTTACAATTTCTACTGGACTAGTGTCTCACCTCATATTCCGTTGTAGATGGATAATATTGACGGTTGTGAACACTCCTTGGAGAGAAGGTAAAATAGATGAGGCTGTATCGGTTGTTCACAACATGGAAAGACGAGGGATAGTAGGTTATGCGGCTCTCTATTATGACTTTGCTCGATGCCTTTGTAGTGCTGGAAGGTGCCAAGAAGCTCTAATGCAGGTAATTTGAGCTGTCTTTTTCATTACATGAGTGAAATTTATTCCCATTTTCTATTTTTAGTATTTATTTTGGTTTGGCACTTCAGCATGCATTACAGTTGGATCGCTTATTCCATCATTCCTTCTCGTTGAAAATGCGGCATATGTTTTCAAACAAATGGAGAACTTTTGCTCCCCAAATCTCGTTACTTGCAACATAATGCTGAAGGCTTACTTGGACCACGGAATGTTTGAAAAAGCGAGAGATCTGTTCCTGAAGCATATCCGATTATAAGATTCGGATAATACCAGATAGCTACACTTTCAACACTTTGTTCGACACCTGCGTCACAGAAAAGAGGTGGGATGATTTTGAGTATGTTTACAAAAGGATGTTACACCACGTGTTTCACTTCGATGCTAAACGCCATCCTCGGATGATACTGGACGCTTGCAAGGCCGGAAAGGTATCATTTCTTTCTTTTTATACTTCCGTTCCAACTCTCGGAATATAGTTGTCACTTGTCTGAAAATGTCCAATGTGTACGGAGTGAATGTTACAGGTTGAGCTACTGGACGTAACCTGGATGCACTTGACCGAGGCAGACCGGATTCCACCTCCGCCTCTCGTCAAGGGAAGGTTTTGCACAACGCTAGAGAAAGATGACTATGCCGCTGCTCTCTCCTGTATTACCAATCAAAATCTCGGCGAACTTCAGGCATTCTCAAAGAAAATGCAGGTTATGGCAGCTTGCGGAGAACTTGATACAACCCGTCTAACGGAAACTGCGGGGGTCTGAACGTGAAACTGTACGTACAACTGGAACTTCAGCGGACAGAACAAGAACCATATGACAACATGAAAAGGTTTTGACTGTTACAACCATGATACATTGATCAAAGCATAAAAGGTTCAGACCGAACAAAAATGCACCAATCTAGTACTGAATGTAAATTAAAACAGTTCCGAAACAGCAAACTTAGGAAACAAAGAAAACATAAATCCCTTAAAAGCCTCTTCACTTGTCTGCCTTAGAGATGTTTGCAGCAGCTTGTCCTCTGAGACGACCCGTCCTCCTGGCGGCAATGAGACCAACCTTCTGCCCGGGAGGAGCGTCACGCCTGACAGTGCTAGCGTGTCCAATATGCTGGTGGTTACCTCCTCCGTGAGGATGCTCGACTGGGTTCATAGCCACACCACGAACCTTGGGCCAGCAGTTCCTCTTCACTCTGAACTTGTGGTAAGCATTACCAGCCTTGAGCATTGGCTTTTCTGTTCTTCCTCCTCCTGCAACCTGCCCAATCATAGCACGGCACCCACTTGGAACAATCTTCTTGGCTCCAGACGGAAGTTTGATCCTGGTTTAGAACCAATACAAACACACAACTGTTAACTCGTGTCCTAAACACCATACAGAATTTCAACTTTTACAATTAGAAAGGCAAAATATTTCTATAAGAGCAAACGACAAGCGCAAGACAAATCAAAACAACAGAAATTTTGGAAATCATATTTAACCAGCTTGCGTTATGGACAGAAAACATTTCTCAATTCACAATCTTCTGAAAAATGAGACCAACTACGGATAACGCATTCTTAAAACTAATCAATCCCCAACTAGTTCTGAATGAAAGCCAAATAAAGGAATAAGGACATCATACTCGATAAGTTAATAATGTGAACAACAACCTTCGAACCCGACTCGTTTTTCGGTATTTTGACAATCGTATAAACAAAGAAAAACTAATGAAAATGACTTGAAAACTTTGAGTTTTAACGATAAAGACAATCGATAAGGACAAAATAAAGTACCATGATTGATTTTTTAACGTAAAAATATGATTTTTGGTTAAATTGAATGCTTCCGGAAGCTTTTCGTTAAAGTTCCCTGTAAATAATAGGGTCAAATAATGGCTTCTAGTTTCAGGAAAAAATACCAGCCATTTTTCTACAGTTCTTCATGAAAAACATGTTCAACGAATGACCCTAAAAACCTACCATCTACCACACAATAACAGCTAACATGTAACCCGTAAATGCAAAGTATTAAGGGATAACAGTTCTCATTGAATCAAATTAGATACCTATACCCGTAGATGCAAATCCAATTATTCACATATGAATAAATCGAAAAACGAAATTAACAAAGCGAGAAATGGACCTGGAAGTATCGTTATCAGGGTTGTGGCTGATAACAACGGCGTAATCACCAGAAGCCCTAGCTAGGGTTCCACGGTCGCCGACATGGTGCTCGACGTTGCAGACGACGGCTCCCTCCGGGATCGATCTGAGAGGCAACACATTTCCGACCACCAAGTTGGCCTTCTTCCCGCAGTAAATGAACTGGCCGGTGTAGATTCCCTCAGCGGCGACGAAGAGCTCGTTCTGCTTCTTGTAACGGAAGGGGTGGCGGAAGCTGACGCGGGCCAACGGGGCACCGCGTCCGGGGTCGTGGATGATCTCGGTGACGACGCCCTTGAGGTAGCCGTTGCGCTCGCCGAAGTCGAGGCTCCGGAAGCGCGCCGGCCCCTTGCGGTGGTGGGTGTGGGACTTGAAGACGGAGCCGGCACCCTTACGCTGAGCTCTGATGACTCTCCCCATTGCTCCTACTCGGCTGCGAAATGCAGAAACCCTAGCATTTATTTGCTTTTATACCACGAGTCCTGAGTAAAGCCCAAAATGGAAATTTTCTTTTTTGGTCCAAGCCCAACAATGTGAAATAATTGGGCCCTGGTCCTTTCCCTTCCTCCTATCAACGATTAGAAATTTAGAGTTTTAACGAAACACTCCCGCTACTGTTTATTTTTAACGAAAAATCACATTTTTACCTTTTTCTGGTACCATTCACTACACCTTTATTTGTCATTTTTCATTAAAACTTAATATTTTTATGGACTTTTCGTTAGTTTTCATTTAAAAAGGGATTTTCTCTGCACATTTTTTTTCACGGATGAACAGTTGTGATGTGTAAACAATATTTAGTTGAATTTCAATCATTTATAGTTGTAAAATAATGCACATGGGAGAATGAGTCTATTGACAATAGAGTAAGATTCATTTTGCATTTCTTAGTTCATGAGGAAAAAGCTTTTTCCTCATGAACCCGTTAAAATTTCCATTAGGTCTGGACTACATCAAAATCATTCTCAACGAGGTCATAATAAGTGACTTAAATTATTTTCATCGAGTAGGGAAAGAAACTCAGAAGATAAAGAGCTATTTTCAATTTCTTAATCCAATGCTCAAAAGATATTAGAGGGTCATGGATCATTCTACATAAAGCAAAATCAAATAAAAACCCCAATCGACTAGATACAGTTGGAGTTTATATCGAGTTTGGCTCATTTTTTCAACCAAGCTCGACCCAACAATTCAATATTGAGCATGGGCATATTCAACTCGTAAAGCTCTTGAGGGGCTTGTTCGTAAGAAGTTTGCTTTGAATGAAAGATCTTCTAAATATGCAATGTAATTATATTCACAATACAAAAAGCTTAAAACAATTGTGTTTGTTTTCTTCCTTTAAGGGTGATCAGCTTGTGATGTTATTCAAGAATCGAATCTAAGACCTCTCATTTGTAAGTAAAGAAGAATATCACTAGAAACCAAACGTCATTCCCCACTCCAATAAACCACTTAAGGAGGACATGACAATCCATCTTTGTTTAAGATTCTAATCAATGAAGATGGTGGTCTGTCAATCCTGCATTCCTCGCTCATCTATGTACCCACATAGGCTGCGACGAAATTTGCCGCTTCATTCGCTGATCCTAGCACCCAAGACCATTTACAAATTTGGAAAGCTTTCCCGACATCTACAATACGATTGACAATGGGAAAAATTTCCCATAAAATCTTATACATTTAGAGCGTAGAAACCAGCCCGAGTTGAGGCCGAAAGAATATTTTATTATTTAATCAAGGTTAATATTTTATCGAACGTTAGGTTGTACTGTGATAAAATGCTTCAGTGTTTGGCCAACATTTCTTGAATATAATTTCATGAATAATAAGGGTAGAGCTTCAATATGCACCAAAACCACAACATTACCAAAACTTGCAGATCTTGAGACTGTTAAACTGATAATATATTAAGCAACAGATTAAAGGATCCATCCAAACAAAATTTCCTCCACAAAATGCTCCAAACTAGTGTTGAATAAAATATAACACGGTCCAAACACGGCGAATGTAGATAAAATCGAAAATGTAATCTCATCACTTATCTGCCTTAGAGATGTTCGCAGCAGCTTGTCCTCTGAGACGACCAGTTCTCCTAGCAGCAATGAGACCAACCTTCTGCCCAGGAGGAGCATCACGCCTGACTGTGCTTGCATGTCCAATATGCTGGTGATTACCTCCTCCGTGAGGATGCTCAACTGGGTTCATAGCCACACCACGAACCTTAGGCCAGCAGTTCCTCTTCACTCTGAACTTGTGGTAAGCATTACCAGCCTTGAGCATTGGCTTTTCAGTTCTTCCTCCCCCTGCTACCTGCCCAATCATAGCACGGCACCCGCTGGGAACAATCTTCTTGGCACCCGAGGGCAATTTGATCCTGTTAGAACCAGTGGAAACACACAACTGTTAACACACCTCCGCAAAACCATACAGTATGCCAACATATAAGCTTTTACAATCACAAAAGTGCAACACTTGAAGAAAATGGACAGTACAAATCACATTCAGTTCAATCATAATGCAAACAGACATGTTGAAATCTGACCCTTAATTTCACAATCTTCTGACCAATACAACCAAATAACCGTCTCTTGTTAGAAAATCAATTGCCCTATTGTTCTAAACGAAAGCAAAAATAAAATGAGATAATCACATTCGATTAGTAGTACCGTGAACATAAAATTATAACCCAACAACAGTCTCTTTTCTTTCAGAAAAAATCGTTCCTTTCTTCTAAATTGAAATTCGATTCGAAAACTGACCCAACCGCATACTGCATAATAACACCTAAAACAAAACCCAACCCAGTTCAGTAAATGAACAAAGTATCACCTAAAGGGATCAATTTTTGTGATTGAATGAGACATCACATAGCTACATGAAATTGCAATCATAAGAGAAATGGGGATCTCAATAATAATGAAATTTTGAGCTCCAATTATCGAAATCCAATGAACAAATACACTAATCTCTGTAATCGAATATAATAATCCAATGGTTTTACCAAGATTGAAATCAAAATTAAATGAACAGAGAGAAATGCATAGAGTTATAGACCTGGAAGTATCGTTATCAGGGTTGTGGCTGATAACAACGGCGTAATCACCAGAAGCTCTAGCTAGGGTTCCACGGTCGCCGACATGGTGCTCGACGTTGCAAACCACAGCTCCCTCCGGGATCGATCTGAGAGGCAACACATTTCCGACCACCAAATTGGCCTTCTTCCCGCAGTAAATGAACTGGCCGGTGTAGATGCCCTCGGCGGCGACGAAGAGCTCGTTCTGCTTCTTGTAACGGAAGGGGTGGCGGAAGCTGACACGGGCCAACGGGGCACCGCGACCCGGGTCGTGGATGATCTCGGTGACGACGCCCTTGAGGTAGCCGTTGCGCTCGCCGAAGTCGAGGCTCCGGAATCGGGCCGGACCCTTGCGGTGGTGGGTGTGCGACTTGAAGACGGAACCGGCACCCTTACGCTGAGCTCTGATGACTCTTCCCATGGCTCCGGTGAGTGTTGTCTGCTGCTAGCGGCCGCGCAAAATGGTTTTCCAAAAACCCTAGAATTTGTTTTTGGTTTTTATAGGGCTCCAAACTCTCCAAGCCCCTAACGTGACATTTGGGCCCAACCTTGTGAAATTTGGAAACCCAAGTTTGTAAGTGGATTTGAGATCACAATAGGCTCCAAGGCCCAAACTATATGGACGGTCACGAGAAATGCCAGTTATGTACTAAGAAATTGACCCAACATGAAGGATCTTAATATATCCTTGTCGAAACCTCAAGAAATTGACGTAACGAGCAAAGGTTTGGAACCTCCAACTCGAGTTCAAACTCTCACAAATAATAACAATATACGGGAGAAAATCATTTTACAAAATTTAACAAATAAATTTGAACCATAGAATATAGTTCATTGACTCGCCAATCAAATCTAATTTTACCACTTTTTGATGAGAATAACAGATTCAGGAGAATAATTTACATGACACGGATACATCATCTTCTAACGTTTAATATAAATAAAACATGGACTCATAAACAAAAGCATACACATATATTTATTTTAATGACCCGAGGTGTTAATGTGGCGGTGAACCATATATATTTTTTTTTATCAACTTTGTAGTGATGGCCAACAAAAGAGTCTTTTTGACCAGAGCCAAAGAGTTGAACTTTCCTTTCACTGCTTTTGAGTTTTGAGCGACAAACGGGTCCTCTTCCATCGAGAAAAAAGAAAGCATCGATGCATAATTGCATACAGACAATTAGACGAAGTCTAAAATCTAAATGCGCCCCAAACCCTACGGTAAAATAAAACTGGTCAAATAATGCATACCAAATTTAAGTTGACTACTAGAAATTAGAATATTAGATATAGCAGCTTAAGCTAAAGCTAGTTGCCGAAATTTTTAAATAGAAAATTTTATTATAAATTTATAATCCTTGATAAAGATGATTTTTAGACTAAAATCATGAGTAAGATCAAAATATAATTTTAATGCCTTGATACGTTAATAACCTAATTTATTAATTACATTTGTATTTTTTTAATTATTTCTCTTTTTCTTCCTAATTTTAATGTATTAATTTTATATAATTATAATTTTCATTTAATTTATCGTAATACATTTTGTTGTAAACATTTAGATAAACTAATTTTTGTTATACAATATATTTCGATGTACTTTGTCACATCCCGGCCCTGGGCGGATCACTTCCCGGGCCCGCTCCACCACCGTAACACGATATTGTCCGCTTTGGGCTTACCATTCCCTCACGGTTTGTTTTTGGGAACTCACGTGCAACTTCCCAGTACGTCACGCCTTGATTCTAGGATCGGGGTGTGTCATACTTTGTCTTCTTCATTTAGGTACATTCAATTCATTATAACACATTTCGATGCATACATTTAGGTACATTAAGTCTATATAATACATTTCGGTACATACATTTCGGTGCATACATATCGGTACACACATTTAGTTACATTAATTTAATATAATATCTTTCGGTGCATATATTTTAGTACATACATCTCGATACTAACATTTAAATACATTAGTTCAATATAATACATTTCGATACATACATTTAGGTGTATTAATTGAGTCTTTCAAGTTTGAAGAATGTTAAATAAAATTAAAAATTTAAAAAATAAAAAACTTTTTTTTGGTCAAAAAATAAATTAAAATTTGTATATTAATAAATTTAAATATTTAATGGGAAGCATTAAATAAAATGCACATTAATTATTTTGAATTAATGACACATCAAGGGGCTATAATCAATATGTAATATAACAATAGGTTTATTTTAAATTTCAATCTTATTAAGGATAAAGTTAAAAACCCCCTTTTTAAAATTGCATTGCATTATTATACAAGTAATGCATTGTTCATATATATATTGACTTAAAACTCCTTATATAAAATATCTATTGCTTAGCTTTTTCTGTATTCAAGATCATGCCAATCGTTTTGGACATCGAAATTTACACATTAACGAAGTACCTAGACGATTAGAAGAATTACAAAATCCCGGTGCAGATAGTTGTTCACTTTGAGTGATCTGATCAAAGTTTAACGAGGCCACATATATTAGTAATTATGTCAATGAATATTATACGTCCCCAAAAAAGTTCTTAGATGTAGTAGGATTTGTTAATATGTATATGAAGTCACAAGTGCATTGAGTATATATATTAATTAAAAAAATCAGATAATACTAAACCTTCTTTTGGAAAGTTAACATGCAAACTGCTTACTTTTATGATGGGACGCACCAACTCTTTAACTATTAGATCGTCACCAATCACACCAAATTTTGTTCTAACCACTCCAAACTCCAAACCTTGAGTTTCATTAGATGCTGCTAAGCAAACGTGACATGTTCAAATTATATATATATTGCATGGACAACATTATTGTAGGTAGAAAGTACACATGTATCATTATTGGTATATGGTATTGTGAGATATAATGTGTCCACCATAGATTATATGTGCAAATTTCCCTGCAACATACGTGTAGGGCATCCTTGGTAGGTTTCCCTAGTACCATGCTCAATTGTCACATGACACCATATGTGGGAAAGAAGAGGATTATCTTCCCTCCTAATTTCTCTCCTCTTTCCTTTGCTCCTACTTGAACCGTTACGATTAAGTCACGTCAACATGTTATATTGATTTTTTTATAGAGACAATAAGACAAAAAACAAAATGCAAGTGGAGGGGAAGGAATGTGATGAGAATAAAATGAGAGAAAATCCTACTCATGTGAGAAATAAGAGTTTTCCTTCACGTTGTCATGTACTATTTATACTATTTGAGTAATGTTATTTGTAATATATTTTCATATTACCTTAGGTGGCATTTGATGTGGACAAACACATCATTTGAATTAATCAGATTTTTAAATTTAGTTCATTATTTAATAAACTAATAATTAAGAAAAACTAGTTAATTAAATGATGATTGTGGTATATGATGAGTCTTTCTCCTTCCTTTCCTTGGGTTTTGCAAATTTTTCAAATGATGTGGCTGTCCATATCAGATACTACCTAAAATAGTATAGAAATATGATATAAAAATATAATATAAATAGTATTACTCATACTATTTTAATTTTCGTCCGACATACAAGATGGTACGAACAAATTTGGCTGCCACGTGTAGACAATGCAAGCCTCTTATTCATGAAGGGCAGGCTTGGTCGGTTTTATTGGGGCACCATACATTATGTTTATGTCGTTTCAACTAAAAAGTCTCGCCTTCGTGAGTTTTATTGAAAGTTAGGAATGTCATGTTCCGGTTTATATTTTTGGACGGTTTGCATGGCATTCACAGTTTGACTCATCATGCACGATGGCTAGCTTTGGCCAATTAGAACTCAACCCATTGTAATGCTCCTTAATTGGGTTTTAAACGTGAAAAAGTGGTAATTCTACGTCTTCATCATTGCAGTAAACTTTTACAACTGCTCTTTGGTATCAAATGTTACCGAATTCGTACCAAAGTCAATCGGGATGGTATCGGTTTCGGTAGCAAGATTTGAAATCGAAAAAACTGTACCCAACCGAAAGAAATTTCAGTTTTGGTTCCGTATCAGTCTACTCTCAAACCGTATCGTATATGGTCCATCCCTAATTTTTCCTATCATGGATTTGAACTTTTTTTCTTTCTAAAGTTATATTAGAAAGTTTTAAACATTGAATTTAGCCTACTCAAAGTCATCACTACCGATCATTACCATTAGTTTGATTCTAGTGAATTTTGAAAGAAATAAAACTAATTATAATTTAGTAGCAAAAACAAAATAAGGTGTATAAACATATCTGACCCTCAAAGTTAGAGTTGGAACCGACATTGCCTATTATTTATTAATTTTATATATATTTTTTGGTAACATTTTTTTATATTTTTTCCATATTTGTAGAAATCTCAATTTCTTTTTACTCGTCCATAAACAAAATAAAAAGAAAAAACACTAATTAAATGACGTTACCATAAATTAAGTGTCACATCCCAACCCGGGTCCCCATCACATCCCGGACTCGACTTCGTTGTAGCACGATATTGTCCGCTTTGAGCCCCGATCACGTCCTCATGGTTTTGTTTCTGGGAACTCACATGAAAACTTCCCAGTGGGTCACCCATCCTGGGAATGCTCTTGTGCAAACTCACTTAACTTCGGAGTTCCGATGGAACCCGAAACCAGTGAGCTCCCAAAAGGTCTCGTGCTAGGTAGATATGAGAATATACATATAAGCCTTACAAGATCTTCACTCCTGAACGATGTGAGATCTTACAATAAGTAATCAACTGACACCCGCACACATTGCACATAAAGCTAATCTATTTGATGTTGTTCAAGTTTTCCAAATTTATAATGGCAAATCCCCAAATTTGTAATGAAAATAAAGTGAACGAGCCAATGTATACTGGCTTTGCATTACTTTGCGTTGCGTTGTATTTCCTTGCTGTTTACAGGGGGTTTATAATTTAAAAGCAAAAAGAAAAGAAATGGCCACATGCAATTGTACGTGTCATCACGTACATCCAATTATTTACATGCATGGATTACTTTACATAAGTAATCACAAATTATGATTAAGAAAGGATTAGTAAACGTGAAGCAATATTTCTGTAACAACGTCCGGAAAACTCACGTTTTCTCTTGACTACTTAATATTTTTTTATGTTAATCAAATCTGACAAAGTACACAGACGAGAAGTAAACATCAATTTTGGTTAATTAAGTACCAGTAAACACCTAACACCTAGCACCTAACAAATCACATATTCTTATATTCTACTCCACGCTCTTAATTTTCTCTTGAAACTAGGGTAATTAAGACAACCGACCTTAAACTATAGTATGGTACTATAAATAAATTATTGTTTGTGGAATTAGAGGAATTTATTGGTATACATTATGTTATTTTATATATTATAATATGAATGAATAACGAGATGAGAATGTTATACTTTTGATATATGTTAATAAAATATAAATATTACAATTTAAATAAAATAATAACGTTACACGATCAAGTTTTCGATACATTAAAAATACACGAATAAATAATGTCGGCAAGCGGCAGAAGCTCCTCCAACGGCGTGCAATTGTGTATTGTTTGAAATTTGAAGTGGCCCTTCGATCACCATCTATGCTTGGGGGTGCCATGTGCAATAGTGTAACAACCCGACCCTTGAGAAAATGGCCCACCTGTTCTGTGACAGGTAGCAAGGTTTGGTACACCCAAATAAATAAAAATGTCAATACACAATGTGTTCGAAAATGAAAGGTGATTAGGAAGCTAAGAGCATCTTCAAATAATATATCAAATATAATATGTTAAAATTTTATTTGATGGTTGATGTGACAAATTGAATACAAGTACTAAATCTTCTTATTTTTCAATGGATGTGTCAAATATTTATTTTATTATTTTATTGAGCGTAGAGTTACATTAACTATTAAAAAATAATCAAAATTAGTTTTAGTTTGTATTCTATTGGTTGTTAATGAGACCCATGCATTAAAAATTTAATTTAAATTAAATATATTTGATTCATTCTTTGTTTGCTGTAAAAAAAAGGCAATTAGAAAGCAAAGAGTTAAATGACTCACATGCCACATCATATATGTCATATCTATTTGAGAACACTTGAATATCTTTTAATCCTATTTGGCATATTTGACATCTCATTTGGAGATGGTCTAATGCTTTATCGTGAAGTTAATTAGTAATTATATAGTGTACTCTAACTCTTTATAAAACCATACAATGTCTCTATTTAATTTTTTAGTATGAGATTAATATTCTTAATAAGCCCGGGTCATTTGAGTCTAAAACATTGATAACACGAATCAAGTAACATTGGAGCACATAAGCCCTTGAGCTCAACACGTGGGTAACCTTTTTGTTTTTAGTTTTGATATATAAGAGGGTTAGAATAGTAATTTTATGGAGTTTTGATTGGCAAACATAGGTTTATTAATAGGTACTAGCATTTGCCTATACACATTTTTAGAAAATGAGAAGGAGAAAGGGAGAGAGGGAATGTGGGGAGAGTAGGAGGTTTTTGTTTTTGGTTTTTTTTTTTATATGTAAGTGAGGCTTCAATTAAAAACAGTAAAATTTGGATATATGAAATTACATTATTGCACATCATTTTTATTAATTAATAGAGATTTTATATATATAAAGTGAGAAGACAAAAAAAATGAAAATTTTAAAATGTCTAAAATCCCCTCTCTTTTTTTCAATAAAGCAATTTAATTGAAAAGAGAACAAACTGTAAAAGTACAAAATAAAACTACCTCACATACAAGAGGAAGTCGTTACTTATATAGCTTTATTTGTTTTTAAACGTGTAAATTCAGTTTTTTAAGTGTATACATTTAACGAGTAAATTACCACACGTGCATATGTGTGGCAAGATGCTAATATTAATATAAATTATGAGTGAGCGATCTATATATTTTCGAGTGTATTACATACCCTTATTTTATAAAATTAACATGAATTAGTTATACCACAAATCGTGTTCCAATACTTGCACAATAACTTGTACGTATAAATACCTATAAATTATAATGCACAGGATCGTGTTATACATATTTTCATCATTGTGCTATTCTTTTTGTTTGACTTTTAGAAGACATGCAAGGTTGTGGGGAGTGGGATTAGGTAAGATATATACGACCGCAGATAATCATATTCAAACAACATAAGCTTCAAACAAAAATAATCAGCAACAAAAAAAAAATCTTGAATAATGCATTAAGAAAACTAACGAGGCAAAGTTGAAGCACAAGTGTGAGAGACTCACAATATCGTTTATCTCCCATACTTGTGTTCTCTCGTGAGAGAACCTACTTGTACCCCCATTATGGTTAATGTATCTTCACCTTATGAACATTATAATTGAAATCATTCATTCTCTTTGTCATCATCTAAAGATCATATTTGCAAAAAAAAAAAATTCATTCAATTTCAAGATCGTTTAGCCATTCACATGTATTAAACATTTGAACGGTTCATCATGAGGATACTATTTGTAACCCAAATCGTCAATTTGTTTTTATTAGAAATGATAACATGATTCCATTGATGAACAAATAGTTACAAGTGGTGCCAACACGGGCACATAAACTCCATTGACCAAATCCTTGATGCAAGGTAAATTCACCCAAACAACAATGAAAATTAAACTCTTATACGGCTACCACACAAAACAAATACACCAAAACAAATATGTCACAATAACGATAAACGCAACAGACTTAATTATATCAAGCACACGTCAAGCTATCGGTCCACGGAGAGACCACAACAAGGTATCGCCACACAACATAAGCACAAACATAAACGCATCTTGCTAAAAAGCGGTACACTTGACGATAACCAAAATTTCTACAAGTAATTCGCAAAAGAAAGAAAGAAAAAATAAAATAAAATAAAATAAAAAATAAATAAAAACGTCTCCTTGGTGAGACCACATCAAGACCGCAGCAACTTTCAAATTAATTTTTGATCCGTACATGTCACATCCCAAACCGGTTTCGTCGTATCTTCCGTCGTATCACTATATTGTTCTCTGCTTTGGGCTCCGATCATGCTCTTACAATTTTGTTTAACTTCCTAGTGGGTCACCCATCCTGGGAATACTCTCGGCCGAACTCGCTTAACTTCAAAGTTCCGATGGAACTCAAAACCAGTAAGTCCCCAAAAGACCTCGTGCTATAGAAGGTGGGAATGTACATATAAGGCACATCACCCCCTTTCCATTGGTCGATGTGGGATGTTACAGTACACATTTATATTTTCACTTCTACAAAATCAGTTTCACAATTCATAAAGACTAGTTTCAAAATATTATGCACTTTTGCAAGATCATTTTCAAAATTCCAGCACTTTTTTACAAGATCAATTCTAAGATTCTAGCATTTTTACAAGATCAATTTCAAAATTCTAGCATTTCTGAAAGATCAGTTAAAAATTTAATGCAGATTTGCAGGATTAGTTTCAAAATTTCAGCATTTCTGCAAGATTAGCTTCAAAACTTTTAGTACTTATGCAAGATCAATTTTAAAATTTCTTGAACACTTCATCAGTATCAAAATTTATGCATCCAAATCAATAAAAACCTCAAAATCAAATACTTTAATCAAATACTAAAATTGAAAACTAAAAATTTAAAATCCAAATCGTTTTTAGAAAATAAAAAGGGTAATGCTGGGGAGTTCAAAATTTTAAACCAAATGATGTGTCACCAATGGATAGGAAATAAGCACGTTAATCAACATTTAACTAATAATTCAATTATTAATAACCACATAATTTGGTTTGCAAAGTTAATTTAAAAAATTTAATCTCCTTAGCATTATTCAAAAAAAACAGTCATAAATTTAGGGAACAATATGAAAAAGAAGAGGAAGAGGGATAGTGAGAAGTATGAAGAAGAAATAGGAGAGAGAAGGGCGAAGAAAAAGGTTGAGGAGGAGAGAGAGAGGAAAGAAGGAGGAACGAGAGAACAGTAAGGAAGAAAGAGAAGATAATGAAGAAGGAGGAGGAAAGAAAGGTAAGGAGCGGGAAAGTGAGAGGTAAGAAAAAGGTGGACCGAGAAAGAGACGAGTAGAAACCAGAATGAAGATAGAGAAAAAGAGAGATCGAAAAAGACGAGTAAGAAAAAGGAAGAGTGATAGAGAAACAAGAGGAAGTTAAGCAAATACCACCAGAAATTTCTTGGGTCTGTGCATTTGCCACCCAGAGATATTTTTTTGACTTATTCACCTACACTTTAGCATTGGTGCTAATGTACCACCTCCGATCAATTCTGTCAAACTTGCCGCTAAATTCAAG
The DNA here is from genome assembly GCF_042453785.1 of Malus domestica. NCBI lineage: Eukaryota > Viridiplantae > Streptophyta > Magnoliopsida > Rosales > Rosaceae > Malus > Malus domestica. Next base: position 35,697,496 of record NC_091670.1, on the reverse strand, counting down.
GTTATGTTTGTCTATACAAAATAAATAAATAATAAACTAATAAAAACTTTGGAAAAGATTAAAATTTGCAGGGAGGAGACGAAACAAGAGAGAGATTGAGTGGGAGAAAGAGGTGGCATAGGTTCCCATGGGGGTTTGTAGTCATATAGGGTTGGTTTGGTGGGCTGGTTGAGATAAGTTGTGACCAATTAAAATGAATTTTAGTCCAATCTTTTGTTTGTCTGTTGTGTCAAAATGTGAGATGGACGTGATTAGACATAATGAGTTATGAATTCACAGTTCTTTAACTTATCTTTGTATATAAGTTACAAGTTCTATCTTATAAGTCTCTGCTAATCCAATCTTAATCCTAAGACTCAATCTCATCCAGCTCATCAAACAGGCGCATAGTGTCGGCAGTTGCACCGCGTGGGAGGGGAATCTGGTTAGGAGGAGCCGCGATGGATGGATCAAATATGGGTCAGGTGTGCGGGCTCCGAGAATCTGGTTGAGCGTTTGGGGTTGCAAATTCTTCTAGAACGAAAATCTCTGAGGGAGATTTAGGGTCGCAGATCATACTAGAGATTTTGGGATGAAATCCAATCACAAAGGGGGAGATTTAGCTGACCTTGGGGTGATCGGGAAGAGGAATTAGAGTAGAGGGAGGTGGGAGATGAGCCTATGGTAATTTTATTTTTGGATTAGGTGTGTTTTTACTGTAAGTTTTAGTATTTCATTTTATTGTTTAATTTCTTTTAAGTATTTTTTAAAAAATATTAAAAATTAAAAAGAGATACAATTTTGACAGGATGTTAACATAACTAGAGGGAGGTGGTAAATTATCACCAAAGCTAAAGTCTAGGTGGATAATTGTTAAAATTGTTTGTTTGGGTGGCAAATGCACACACCCTTGAAAATTCAGGTGGTATTTGTGCAATTTTCTCAAGAAACAAAACAAACAAAGAGATACATATCCATCTTCCAATTACCGATGGCTAAAATTGTAAATACAAAAATAATTAAAATTATCACGATGACACCACTTGTCACATTAAAGTTAAGTTTTGTTTATCTTTGAAATAAATTAAAAACTTAATCACTCTCTAAAATATAGTCTTATAATTTGAGTGCATGTGTAATTATTCATAAATATAGTTTCTTACCAAAAAGAAAACTTGAAAAAAAAAAAATAACAAGTAATGTTAGAGAGATTATATATTTATAGCATGCTAGTGTATCATTATATGTGACAAGTAATGTATGCAGTCAACATCTAATTAGATTATTTCGGTAATTAACGTAACATGTACACATCACTTGTTACATAAGATGATACATAATCAATGTGGTACAAAAATATCCAACATGATCCTCTCCAGATCCCTTCGGTGAGGATCTTGGGAATCTGAGGATTCGTGGATCGTATCCGTTCATCGTACATTGTGCGCCATAAATCATTTTAAATATTTTTATTTAAAAATAAACACAAAAATTATGAATCGCACGATATACGATGAATGAACACGATTCACGAATTTTTGAAATCCTCACAAAGAGGATTCGGACTCCAAAAATATCTCCTCTATGACATTTCCAAATATAAATATTCAACAGTCAAACTCTTTAAACAAGAAAGAGAAAGGAAAAAATATCTGTCACAAAGACATGGGTATTACAAAGTGGTGGACCCTACGAAACAGAGAAGAAAAAGGAGAAAGGGTGGTGAGATGGTGACACGTTATTGGTTAGGTGTGCAGTAACCCTGTCCACATTCGACGCTGAAAGACATCATAGAAAGATTCTGAGAAAACAATATTGTAAAGTGCTTTTTTTTTTCTTTTCAGTTTGCTTAATCGAAAAGACTTTAAATTTTTACAGATACAAGTTTTAGTTAATTATAGCAATGTTCTTTATTTTGCATCCAAATTAGAATTCGTCTCCAAAAAGTTTTAGATACATTTTATGTAATTGTCTTACCGTCCATTGATATTGCTCTGTTTTAAGTTCGATTTTGCCACTTAGTACTACGGTTTAGTGTATTATTCTTCACTTGTAAGTGAAAGGTTTATGTTCAATTTTCGCCAAAGATGAATTTGAACACATTATTACTAGTTTATTGTGAGACTAAACTTACCCTTCATCTTTAAAGCAGATAATATCGTTTATTAAAAAAAAGTTTAATTTTGAGTGTGATACTAATTTAATATGACTTACTCAAAATTCTCAACCTTTTAGTGTAAATTACATTGTTGTATAAATAAAAAAATTTCAAATTAGCAAAAATAAAAAAATAATATATAAAAGAAAGAAAAATAATTTTATGTTTTTTATTTATTTATAAATTTCCAAGTGTAGGAATTTTTTTGGGAGAAGGATGCTTGCCGGATCCTTTTCCTAAGGATCTTAGGGATCTCGTGATCTCACTCGTTTATCATACATCGTGTGGTCAGAAATTATTTTAAATTTTAAAATTTAAAATTACATATAAATAACACATAAAGAAAACTAATCGCACGATATACAATGAACGAATAAGATCATAAGATCCATATCCATTTTTTTGTGCCTCTTTTTTTCTCTTCCTGCGCACAAAAGCCAAAAACAAAAAACAAATAGGAACCCAACAACTCAAAAACATGAACACGCCGAGAAATCTCGGCCTATTAGTAGAGAGAGGAAGAGACAACTCACTTTTTCTTTCTCTCTCCCTTTATTTTCAAAAGCCACCCGCAAACATTCAACACCGCCTCATCACCCTGTAGTGACTCTCTCCTTTCCTCTTCCTCTTCCTAATTGTGCGTTTCTCTCCCCTTTCTCTCTCTCGTACGTTTTTTTCAATTTCTTCTGGTTTTTCTTACCATTGTGGTCAATTGTTTTGCTTTTTCTGTTAGATTCATGCACCCCTGCCTTAATTTGTAAGCTTTTCGTGCTCATTGGCATGTCTTTGCATCTTCTTGTACTTTTGTATTTTCTGTGTGTCAATGCTTTTGTTTGTCGTTTTGCTTTTTCAGCTTTCAGGTACTTTTGTCTGCAACAATAAATCTGTGATCATCATACAAAAAACCCAGTTTCTTAATTGATTTTAGAGAAAACCCAATTTCTTATTTGAATTTTTACACAAAATTTGAAGTGGTTTTGCCGGTGGATCTCGAAGCTTCGAGCTTTCACGGGTTTTGGTTTGTTTTCCCCATATATGTTTCAGATTCCTGACAATGGCTTTCCCTCTGCAAAATGGTCCTTCAAAGTTCGTCTCTTTCTTTGGCAGACATGCTCTGACAGCCATGTGTTTGCCTTAGATTGCGGAATGTTACTTGGGGTTGTTTATTTTTTGAATTTTTTTTCGAGTTCCTTCTTCTGGGAATGTTTGGATCTTGTGATTCTAAATCCAACCCTTTTTCTGTTTTGGAATTTGGAGTTTGCCGGTGAAATTTCCAGGGTTTCTAAAAAAATTTCCTCCTTTGGGATTTTAACCTTTTCAATTTGATTGCTTTATTTGTAGAGGGCCCAGTTATAACCACCGCTTTTGAATTTCAGTAATTTTGGGATGTGATTTTTTTTAATTTTCTGGCTGATTGTGTTTGGCTTTCACTGCAGTGCATTACACCAAAAGAATATTCAGGGATAGGTCATACTTGATTGAGGCATAAAATTTGATTCCTATTTATAAGCATTGAAGACATTCTCCCAATGCTTAATTTTGGCAGGGCCAGAAGTCAGTCAAGAACTAACAGAGCCATGTCTTTAGGAGGTGAGTTTTCGATTGCGTTCAATATGTTTATCTTTTCTTTCTGTGAATTTGTTATGTTCATCCGGCGTTATGGGTACCGATGATTTGAAGGAGGTGGAGGTGAAATTAGAGTCTGCTCAGTATGTTCTGAAATTTGTTTATAACCAAGGTTTAATGAATTGTTTCAATTCGGATCTTTTGTGCTGGGAGTTATCTGGAAGTTTTATGCTTGTGTCTTGGACCCTGTTGTGCTTGTAGGCATGGAGTACCCAGATCCCAAGAGGAAGAACAGCTTTGTTGGAAAAATTCTTTTGGCTGCTACTCTTACAGCATTATGTATTATTATGCTGAAACAATCCCCATCTTTTAATACCACAAGCTCGGTAATCCCTTAATCCCTCCGTATTTTCTTTGGTTGAATTGAACGTATACTTCAGTGTGTGCTTATTGTATTAGAGTGATTATCTGGATGCAAAAGCCAACTTTTTGCTCTTTTGTAAAAGGTGGCCCTGCTGGATGTTATATATGGCGAGGCGACTTTCAAACAGAATTACTTATAAAACTTTGCTCTTTTGTCCAGATATCAGTGATGGACAGAAGCGAATAGTTGTTGTTAGTGCTATGTTTTTAGTTAACCCTAATGAGCCACCATGGCCTGAATGGCTAGGTGGTCACCACTGACCACTGAGGAGCCTCCATGGGTGCCTGAAAAATAGGCATACACCTGTGTCCTGAGGGAGGGGGGGCCAGGGTGAGGGAATTCAGGATACCAGAGAGAATAGGAGGCTAAGGGGTCCTAATAGCCTTGTCCTAGGAAATCATGTCAGGGATTACAGTATGATGTTGATTTGGTTATCGTCATTGGAGAAAATCATTATAGATCATATCATCTTGCTTCTGGCGGGGTTAATCAGATCTGGTCCAGTCCTTTTTCTTGTTGTATATTGTTGATACCTGCTTGGGTCAATTATTTCCCATCTGCAATCTCCTTAATGTTTGACAGAGTGGTAGACTTATTTTTTGGCGTATTGTGATTATCGTTGATACAAAGATATGAAAACTTGGGTACGAGATTTTTGTGCTGTTGCATTGGAACATTTTGCGAGTTCTATTTTCTTTTTTTGTGTGGCAGAAGTAAAATGTTCTAGTTTGTATTCATGTCTTCCATAAAATTGCAGAAGTTCTATGTAAAGACCTATTCTTACCGTGTACTATTTATATTGGTCCAGTTCTCCCTTCATGAAGCAGGGGTAACTCATGTCCTAGTAACTGGAGGTGCTGGATATATTGGTTCACATGCTGCATTACGACTCCTAAGGGATCAATATCGTGTAACTATTGTGGTAGGTCTCTGTTGGATGAAGTCAAGGTCTTCTCTATTACTTAACTTGATAATTACTCTAGACCAAGAAAATTTTCTTTCTTTCACAGGATAACCTCTCACGGGGAAACCTAGGTGCCGTCAAGGTTCTCCAAGAGTTATTTCCTGAACCTGGGAGGCTTCAGTTTATTTATGCTGACTTGGGGGATCCAAAATCCGTATCCTTGTGATGTACTTTACGAGTATTGTTCAAATATTTTGTGCAAATAAAAAGCGCTAAGTTTCAATGTAGCCTTAACTGAATATTCCAGGTAAACAAAATATTTTCAGAGAATGCATTTGATGCTGTGATGCATTTTGCAGCTGTTGCATATGTTGGGGAAAGCACACTTGATCCACTTAAGTAAGTACCATCCATGAGCCAGATTAGGACCATTTACTACCACCGGAAATATGCTTGTCTTGCTTGTGTGCCTTTTTCTTTACCAGAACTTTCTTTGTTCAAAAATTTTCCCTTAATGATGCTATGTGGATACACATGAATTTCAGCTCAGTATTATGAACATAGAGATGATGTTGGATGTTGACATGGCAGTTTATATACCTCGCTTAAACAGTTGTCTTCCTTAATATAAAGGCTAAAGAAAAGGCCTGGGAAGACTTTGATATAACATGTACGAATAATCTTACTAATGAAAATTTTGAATTTTTGCACAGGTATTACCACAACATTACGTCAAATACCTTAGTGGTATTGGAGGCAATGGCTGCACATGGTGTGAAGACTTTGATATATTCCAGTACATGTGCAACATATGGTGAACCTGAGAAGATGCCTATTACTGAAGAAACTCCACAGGTGGGTTGTTGTTTTGTTTCGAATGAATAAACTTGTTTAGCCGTTGACTTTGAGAGGTTTGTTGTTTTGTTTCGAATGAATGAACTTGTTTAGTCGTTGACTTTGAGGTTTTGGAAATAAATTCAGCTACCAATTAATCCATATGGAAAAGCAAAGAAGATGGCAGAAGATATCATCTTGGATTTTCATAAGAATTCGGACATGGCAGTCATGATCCTGAGGTTCGTGTCCTAACAAAAATTTTCAAATCTTTTGATGTTTTTTTTTTTAACTGTTGTTGACATAATCCTGTGAGTAACCTTGCTGCGTGATTACTTTGTCAGAAATGGGTTTCAGTTATGTTAATTTGCCAGTAAAACATGAATCACATGTCAATATTGTTTTGTCGTCTTTAACTTTTCATAGCTTAGGTTTTGCTTTTCTTCTAAACACATGTGGGGTTTGGACTTGGAACCTTAGCACAATACGTGGCTTTGGCTTAGGTGGCAATGGATGTTGGGGTTTGGATGTCTAAAAATTTAAAACCTTCATTCGATTTTCCAAGTCGCCTCTCTGCGCAAAGCTTGTTTTACCTTTTTCATTAATAGGCCAGTATCTTTATTAGTAATGGGTTCATTATCTCATTTTCTGTATAATAGTTAACAAGGCCATGTGATACTTTCTGTAAGGTCCTTTGTTGTCCAACTGAATATACGTACTATCATCTTGTGTGACCTGCATATTGTCTGTGTTATAACTTATGTCTACGCTTGTATTATGCTGCAAGTCATTGGCCACAAAGGATGTCAACCAAATAAGGCATCCACAAACAATTTACTTTAGCAGATGAATGAATAAATTGTCCTGATTGTCTCACAACTTAATTTATTTTTCGTAACCTTCTAGATACTTCAATGTCATTGGGTCGGATCCAGAGGGCAGATTGGGTGAAGCTCCCAGACCTGAACTTCGTGAACATGGACGAATATCAGGTGCTTGTTTTGATGCAGCTCGTGGTATCATTCCTGGGCTAAAGGTAAGTCGTTGCATAATTAACTGATATATCTGTGGTAAAGATCAAGTTATAGGTTTGGCTATTAAGGTTATGATTATCGTTTTGTATTTATTATGGACACAGTGCATGAATTATTTGAAAATCTTCATACCAATTCTCACCTGCCATAAAGAGTAAAAAGAAAACAGATTGGGTTTTGATCTGTATATTTTGACGATTTCAGTTAGCTTTCTCATATCAGCTGTTTCCACTGTTCTTTTGAGGGGTTGGAATTTTAGTAACGGAAGTGCTTTGCAGGTTCGAGGTACTGATTACAAAACATCTGATGGAACTTGCATAAGAGATTATATAGATGTCACTGATCTGGTTGATGCTCACGTTAAAGCTCTTGAGCATGCACAGCCCCGTAAAGTGGGAATCTACAATGTTGGAACTGGAAAAGGTAGGATAAATGAAATTTATACGACTCTAATTCCATTTCTTATTGTGCAAAAGATTTTGTAGTGAATAGCAGAATTTTCTCTTACGCTATATATGTGGCTGTCTGTTACCAGGTAGTTCAGTTAAGGAGTTCGTGGAGGCGTGTAAGAAGGCAACTGGGGTGGACCTAAAAGTTGATTTCCTTCCCCGCAGGCCTGGTGACTACGCTGAAGTCTTCAGTGATCCATCTAAGATCCTACGTGAACTCAACTGGAGCGCTCAACACACCAACCTTCAAGAGAGTCTGCAGGTTGCGTGGAGATGGCAAAAAGCACATCGCGATGGGTACGGAACCAACCCGTTGGTGTTGTCTTCTTGAACGGAAACCCTTTGGCGGTGTCTTCTAGAAATGGTCACGGCATTGCATAGCCTGAAGATCGAGACAGTATCTGTTGCAGTGCCGAATCAAGCCACACTTCTTTAGCTCATTTAGATGAGGGAATTCAGAATCCCCATTAACCAAAATGAGAAGAAAAAGAGAGTAGAGAGGTTTGGAATCAATATTAATTTTGTTGTCAAATTATATATGTTTATATTCTTTAGTAGTCGTAGCAGGCCATCATCCGGTGGCCGGAAAAAGGAGCAGCAGCCCATGTGTTACAAACTTACAGTCGATGTATCCGAATGATGACATAGTTCAATAACGATGCCCAGGAGCGGTACAGCCTTTTATCATCATATCTACGTGCCTCTCTTCTCCGTTGGTATCCAACACTAGTGCTATTTTCATTTTGTATTTCCAGTTAGGGGTGGGCACGGTTTGGTTCGGTGTGGTTTTGAATGAAATCGAAATCGAAACCAATTTTTTTTGCGGTTTGGTTCGGTGTAGTTTTAAACGGTTTTCGGTTTGGTTTTTAAGAAAAAATGTACAATTTGCAATTTAACATATTAATAAGCATTTCTCAGTAGCAATAGGAAAAATACATTGGTTATATAAACAATTAGCATGTTGCATGCAGTTGTGATGTTAAAATATGTTTGTACAACAAAAGGGTGTCCCGTACAAGGTATAACATAAAACAAGTTCAATAACTTTGATTTCATTAAACGTGAGCGAAACTTTCATATTAGAATATGTGATATCATGTTTCAAATGAGTGCACTTCATTAGATCATTGTTCGACTCTTGATAACAAGATTAGTCCACCCTTGCACATATATGTGTGTGTGATTGTATAAAATAACAAAGGTCCTTCAAGTTAATGAACGAAAGAAAGTGATGAATGATGATATTCTAGTGTGGTTGAGTCTATATTAAGTGTATGGATTCTAACAAACAACCAATTAAAACATGAAATCTAATATGGACATTTAATTAAATGTTTATTAATATTTGTGGTGCGGTTCGGTTTCGGTGCGGTTTTCAAAAGTCAAAACCAAAACCAAACCGTTTTCTATGTTGCGGTTCGGTTTCAAAACCGAAACCGTTTCAAAACCACAAAACCAAACCGTTCGGTGCGGTTAGATTTGGTTCGTGTTTCAGTTTCGGTTTTCGGTTCTAAGTGCCCACCCCTATTTCCAGTTGAGTCGGCAGGAATCGAACCTTTGACCTATCTTAATCCGAACAAGTTTTTTTCCACCTTTTGCACCACTAGGGCACATGTCAAGCATTAGTTACAAGCCATACAAACAAAGAAGTTTTAATGAAACACTCATGATACTGTTCATTTTTAACGAAAATGACATTTTACTTCAAAAATTCACTTCTAGTACTATTCACTTACAACACCTTTTTGTCCTTTTGATTAAAACTTAAAGTTTTCAAGTTATTTTTATTAGTTTTTCTTATAAACAATAACTAATCCTAACTGGATTTGCAAACATTCCCAAAAAGACCATTTTCTTCTAGCTTTCCTATTTTTGCTAGGACTTGGCTGATGTTATTTAAGCCTTGGCTTTGTACTAGTTTCCGGTCGATCTTCCTCTCCTTGAGCCGGAAAACCTTGTGAGTGCTTTCCGAGTGCCTTATCTCCTGCGTTGGGACGTCTTACCGATCGCGTTTCTTGCTACGCAAGCTACCTCTATTTTTCCTCCATGCACTCTCGTTCTGTTCTTCTAGGAACAATGTCGGATCACTTCCTGCTGCTAGCGATGCTTCTCTTCGTACGTTTTATGTTAAAGACTGGGATACGGTGGAAAATTTTGGTTCCGGATTGTGGTGAGATATGTTTATGGGATGTTTCCGAATACATTAAAATGCTCAAGCCGATACCCCAATCCCGCATAATCAAGTAGCTCTACAAAACCTGAGTACGGATGTATCATCCTTACGGTATCTTTCACAAAATGATGCCACTATGTATTTTGGTTTCACTCAACGTGAGAGTTGCCATAAACAGCCGGGATGTATGTCCGTGGTACAACGATTGATGGGGAAAAAAAAAGTATTGTTAACATTTTTATTGTCAAACTATTCTTTCATTGAATGCTAACAAAAAGGTGACTAATGTATAAAACATAACTCTCTAGGAAAAAAAGGAAGCAAGTGCAATTAATCACAAACTTGGACTCCATATCGTTGAAAAATCAAGCAATCAAACCCAAAGATTTGATCTGCCTCCAAAATACATCTTTTCAATTAAATTTATATATTCTCAGTTTACAAATCAAAAGATGAGACGCCGTAAAAGGTGTAAGGAGTATACAATAGCACTAATCGGCTCGTGTACAAACCACTTCTGAGGTTTCAACCAGCTGCTTGAAGAGCAGCTAGGTTAAAGCTCTGTTCTGCCTCCAAGGCCCGTTTGACGAGCAAGTGATCTGGGTGACCAATTTTCAACTGGCTGAAAAAGAGTGAAAATCCCAAACATTGAGCATTATATTCTACAACAGCACGTGATATGCGGCACATATAATTTTATAATTCCAGCGTTCTTATGAAATCACGAAATAACAAAATTTATGAATGCGTAAAAGACATTTTGCATTATAACGGCTGTATGAAGTAGCCTTTGTGATTTACCTGAGGAAACGAGAAGATGGTTTTCCAAGGTGAAGACAGCATACAACAAGGTTGGCTAGAGTTTCTGGATCCTTGGCATCCTGTGACAGACATCAAATGACACTTTTATCACTCTCAAAAGTCTTAAAAAATATGCGTAATCCAATGTCACTCCTATTACAAAAATACGCAACTTTAGAGTAAACAGGAAAGTAGATGAATAAGGATGTAATCATGTAATTTTGGTACACAGTCAGATTTGAGTTGAGTATGCATAAGGATGTAACCATGTAATTTTGTTTAGTAAGACTTCGACTTTGTGAAATTTTTCTAATTGACTGGATACAAACTGTAGACACCTTAAAAGCTCTAAAAAAGCCACCAATATATCACTTAGATACTTGCCTTTTGCAGTGCTTCAAGAAGTAGTGTTTCAGCTTCATCAAAGTTTCCCATATGCATACAGCAAACAGCCTTTCCATTGAGGATCAAACTCGTAACCTGAGACTTCTCAGATAAATCTTGGTAGATGAGATATGCCTCCTGTATTTTGGAACCACCCTGATTTTGAAGAATGTGAAATTACAAACGTGGACTATGACATCTAGTCTTGAAGGGGAACTGAAAGGAAAACAAATATTTAATTACCACTGCCAGACTTAACCATGCCATTGCAAGTTGAGTTAGTGTGTGGTCCTCGTCGACCTGTTGCATGAGCCGCAGCTGTCTCTCAGCATAATCTGACCTATGCATTTTAAGGAATATCTGGATAGTCAATGCATTCCTGCAAAAGCATAAGCAGGCAGGTATCAGGCTTGAGACGAAATCATCAGCATGATATTTCTACTTTCTACTTCAACAGTTAAACAAAATGCAATTACATGGTAATGCATTAACAAGTAAAGGCACAACTTATCATTAGCCTCGGTATAAGTTACACCAACGATCTAATTTCTAAGGTGAAAAGGACACTACCCAACAGAGGGCGAGACGTAGATTGCATAAGTCATCTAGAATTTACAAGCATGCAAAGGGAATTGGTTTCTGAAGTTCACAACTCACATATTAGGGAGGGTTTTCAAATTATTTAACAGACCCTGTAATTAGCTTCCTTACTTAATCTAATCAGACTCGCTAGCAAAAAGCTGATGAGCCTCAATATAATCATTAATCAATCAAGCTAAAGGAACAAAAATGTCAAGTGTTTCGGGTTATGTCTCATTCGAAAGATAATGACAATGCGAGCAAATCTAACAGCAAAGACTTCAAATTTGATTACAGCGTTTAATCAAAACATGATCTTTTAAGTAAATATCAGAATAGTGGTCAGGCAAAGTTGAAAGTTTGACGTACAGTTCCATAGTGCCTCCGGCGTTGGTGTATTTGAGAGCTTCATTGTAGTCCTGCTCATGCATGAAGACCGTCCCAGCAATCAGCCTCAGAGTAGGGTTGTTTCCGACGGCCGGATCCGCCAACAACTCCTTCAAATTCGCGATCGCCGATTCCTGCACAATTTTAAACTTTTCAACTCATCGCACATACAATCAAATTCAATCCGATTCGATTCAACAATTTCTGATCTCGGGATTGAAATTCAAAATCGAAGACGGTACCTTGAAATCGGGGCCGGAGAGGTAGAGGGCGAGGAGCTTGACGGCCTGGAGAGGAGTGGCGGCGGAGGCGTCGATCTCGTTGATGACGAGCTGGTAGCTGCCGAGGGCGATGTAAGAGCGGAAGACGAGGCAGTCGCGCTCGACGGCTTCGTCGGGGGTGAGGTTGGGAATGTCGCTGTTGTTAATGGAGGCCTGGTAGGCTCCCAAGTAGAAGTTGTTGCGGAGGTTGAAGAGGTGGTCCGGTCCTGCTGCCACTGCTGCCATTGTTGAGAGATTTCGATTTGGTTTTTCGCAGTTGCAGATCTGAGACAAAAACGAAGAGGACGAACGCTAGAGGGGCCGGTTATTATAAAGTTTAAAAGGATTTATGATGATGCGTACGATTAATTCCAAACTTGGGCCAACCCAAAGAGAAATTATTTCATGTGCTCATAACACTAGCTGGTCCATCATATCATATATAAATATTAGTAAAAGAAATGATATATTTTTTAGCGTCGTTTCTTCGTTTGTATTATATTAGCGCTTATGTTTTGCGTACATTAAAAAATTTCTAAAATTGAAAGTCTCAATTTCATAAAGGGAATTGTTATTAACACTCAAAAAATCTTATTCTATATTCCTAACAAATGTAATTTTCTTACTAATTATAAAAAACATTCTGAATGCAAAATGAGATTTTTAGAATGCCAATACCCTATAAATTAATTATAATCAAATATTTAACTCGTTATTTACGAGACTCGAAAGCATGAATCATGATTTTTTCAAGTCAACAAGTTGTTATACCTTTTGTGAAAGTTTAGTAAGATTAACAATTATGATTTACCCTTAAACTTCACAACTCATTCCGTCATCAGTTTTAAAGTCAATTTCGGATGGATGCAATGATTCGCCTGTGAATTGGGTAAACTAAAAAGTTTCTCGTTTCAATACACGTATGTAAATGTTAGATAGTTTGAGATCACAGCAGGCAGCTCGCTTATTAGGTTAGAACATTATCATTCTCCTTAAGAACTATGCCATACTATGTTGATATAGCAAAATCATTCAATCCAAATACATGATTTCATGGCACACAGAATTAAAAGGGTGAAGTAAATTCAACAACACTGTACACTAAGAGCAAACACACATCCAAAGCAATACATTTTGATACATTAAAAGGGATTAGTATCAATGCAGCTCTAATTTCTTTTGAGTAGTTTGATGATGGACAACGCTGTGATAACCAACAAGAGAAGGAGCCCGATGTAGGAGGCGATGATGGCACCACCTGCATGGTCGCAGAACTTCTCGAACTTGTCACAGATTTTGTTCCACATTGCGTGCGAATTTCCCTTCTTCCCTAGCTGTGCCATGAAGGTTGCTGCACCATCGCCTGAAGATAATAGGGCCACAATCATCTGCATAATGCATACACAATCGATGATACAATTTAGTCGGCGTTGTTACTCTGTGTTCGATTCTTCCCCTCCCCAAATATCGCTTGTATATAAAATAAAAAACAACGGTCTGCTTACCACGTCTAAAATGGCCACCATTACAAGCTGAAGGCCCTTGTCCTTGAACGTATGGTCTCCAAAAAAGTGCACAGCCATCATGAACAAGTTATGAAAGCTGGCAATTCCATTAGCTATCACAAAGTACCTGCATCGTTCATCAATTGCGAAAATCGCCCTTCGTTCTCTAATTTCTGTTTGCATAGTAGGGAGAAAGAAAAAAGAGAGAGTGCTGTGAGGCTTACACATTTGCAGGAGTGTGTTGAAACTTGGCTGTGAGAGTGACGCTTATCGGAGTAGTCCCAACAGTGGCAACCACAATGGACTTGGTTTCTTTGTTCATTGCCATCACAACGGTTGCAGAAACCGTGGCCAAAAACGCAACCACCCTCAGTACGACAATAGTCGAGTCCGTCACCTTTCTCACCGCCACTAATTCCGTCCCGTTCTCGAGTTTCTGCGCATTTTCTAGAGCCATGGTTGATTGAGATAGACAGACAGATAGATACACAAGTGAGTAAGTTGTTGCTTCTTATAGTGATGGAACCAGCCGTTGAGTAAGTGAAGCATCTATGATTAGTCTCAACAATCCACGAACTTTTGGGCTTGTTGGGTGCAGGTAGTTTGGAAAAAACTTTTTAACCCCACACGCATGGTTTAATCTGCCTATGTCATCCAGAATTTTAGATAAATTGGGCCAACAAATGCATAACTACCTTAGTTTAAACTTTCTTCTTGGCGTCCTTGCACAAACACATCAGCAATTTCGACATTCTTCTCTACATCATTAGCTTTTCGCTTCATGAATGCAAGAAAATTTTTGATGGCGTCTTTGCTAAACATGGGCGTTCAAATTATTCCGATTCTTGACTATTCATACAATTACTAACACATACAGAAATAAATTATGTGACTTTCTCATTACACTCCGTAATTTTACAATTCATGACTTTCTCTTATTCCAATTACGTAAACATGTCGTGAGCATTCCCACACTCTAGTCAAAAGAGTAAAAGAGAGCATATTTAGAATAAGGAAGAATTGACGTTTTTTTATTTGTCAAATGATAGATTTGTAAAATTAGATGTTAAATCAGTTAGCTGATGGGGTTCGAATCCATGCCATGACGCAAGGGCAACATTCTTCTCCACCACTGTGATAAGAGGGTCACTTGCTGAGAACGAGGGATCGCCAACTATGATTTTATGAGTGGCAAAACTGCCAACCTTGAACAGAAAGGCAAATGATAAGCACTCTGGAAGAATACTTTCAGTAATGCAAGATTAGCTAATCGAAGTTGCATATACGTAAATTGTTTACATAGAAAACAAATGTGCGACAATTTGGATTTGCAGTTCAAAAAAATATATATATACTTTATCCGGCAGTCACTCAACGAAAATTGGAACACACGGTGACGTAATACATTAATCCGACGCCTCGCATTTGAAATGTCTCTCGCACAGATGTTTATGAACAACTCCAATAAAAATATACAACCAATTTGAACATGTCTAGCTTCCAAGTAATCTGTAATATGGACTTGATTTGTTCCCTGCCATGTAAAACTAGGTGCAACAGACTTCAGAATCCTGCTGTGCTATTTTTTTCCCGTTGTGACACCGACGACGACATTGCTCACCTGTGAGATTAAGGGTATTATCATCAGGAGATCTTTTGTTTGCTCAATTAGGAAAAAGGGATTTTCAAAGAAAACATAGGCAAATACGCGGATGCATTATCGGACAAGCTTACCAATTTGCCACTTTCATCGACAGACATAGGGTTCTCAACGACGACGGTCTGGCTCTGAGAAAATACAAGAGAAATAAATTCAATAGAGTTCACTATGCATCATATGGTACTACCACAAAGGCGGTCTCATCTGGGAATTATAAATAGTATGCTTTTAAGAACTTACTGCTGAAGTAGAGGGCACCATTCCTGAATTGGTTGTCCCATTAGGTCTGTGCGCTGGAATTGGAACCCTCATATTGGACATCTGTAAAATGTTCAAATCAACACTCAATCACAATGCAAGATGCATACGTCCAAATGTTATCATGTGTAGATTATAACGGAAAATAGGAGGCACCAGTTTGTCCGTAGGCCCCAAGAAGACAACAATACGAAGCAACGGAATTTTATGTTTATTCAAGTGCTATCCCTCGACTTCAGTCTTATATTCTGACATCAACATGGGACGCATACATATAAGCCATAGCTACATGCAAATGTTATGTAATTTTTAGTTTATTTTCAACCAGATAAAATTGACGATCTCTCTAAATCAATTGTGTTCCTTTTTTGGTTCCTTTGGCTAGTTTACATAACAGTGTATCCCTCCGATTCCCTGAAGCCTCCTCCCCTCAAGTAGTTTAACCCAAGATTTCCCTTGTATCAAATGCCAGTGGTTATCTGTAGGATATCTTCATTTGCAAAGAGGATGACACGCAACATTTATATCCAACCACACCTAGTATTAACAAGAGGATTCGTAACATCTAGTGAATTTATCAAAAGTTAAAAACTACCAATCAAACAATCCAAGAACTGTTGCACACACGTAAATCCAAAACAACCTTGTAACATGTGGTAAGCAAGCATCTTTAGCCAAAATTAAAGCATGACACAGAACATTCTAATGCACTCAGAAGTAAGAAGGTTCATCTATACTTACACCAACATTTGTAACATACTGACAGAGTGCACATTTGACTGAAGGAGCTCCATACGGATACATAAGTGTTGTCCGACAATTTCCACAGTTGATGTGGGCAACCTGACTGGATGCTATTTTTGCAATAATAAGACCCACAAAAGAGAAGTCAATAGCAGGCTGAGGAAGTAAAAACAGTAATCCAACATAGAATAAGCTCTACATTTGCATTTATAAAATATCCTGGTTAAAATCAAATTTTTAAGATCTTAGTGAACAACACAGAAGACAAATTTCAGTAAGTAATTCCAATTCTCCAAAAGAACATAAATGTCAAACTCTGATATTTACAGGGAGCATTGCTGCCATGTTGCTTCTAAAAGGAACAAAAATTAACAGCAAAACAATAGAAAGGGAATTCTTACTTATGGTCTTTCATTTAATACAAAGACATGTTGATGAATCAATGAAGTTTCAAAATGACTGTCCTCATAAGGTAGGTGAAATCTGCTTCCTTCAAACTTACAATCTTTGAATTTTTCTCTATCCATTACATAAAGAGAGAAGTTTTTTTTAAGTTAGTAAACTAAAAATAATCTAGAACCTTCCAAATAGAAGCATATAAAACAAAATGAGCTTTTGGGAGTTGCCTAAACATTGCAGAAATGGATTCATAGTTACACGCACATAATGCATGATCTCCTTCCACTATGCAGTGATAAACTGAAATGCCTCAGCAGTATCATGGGACTGACGGTCTCTACCTAAGATTGTTTATTTTGGAAAACATTAAGGCTGCATGATCTCCTTCCACTATGTGGCAGATTACAAGAGTGATCAATTTCCCTTTTAATATATATTTTTTCATTTTTAGGGGAGCAAAGATTGCAATGCGGCAATTCCATGACTTGACAATTAAAACTTCAGTTTTTTTTTTTTTTTTTACGCAAGGGAGCTTATATTATACCTGGAGCAAGATTCACTGTGTGACAGCAGGCACACCTCACACTTGTCGCCCCACGTGTGTGCATTAGCAACGTCCTACAACCCCCACAAATAAGTTGAGCCATTTCCGTACCTGCAAGGTCATTGCACAAACGTTTTGTGACCAAACCTATACCTCTCCAACAAAATGCTAATTAGGTTAGACAGAAGTCTATCAGTCTCTAGTCCTATAATGATAGCACACAGCATATTTATCCTTTGCTCTGCCACCCATTAAGAAAAAGGATAAGCAAAAGGGACATTACCAGGAGGAGGGACTGGGGTGATTATATTGCATAATGCACAGCAAACATTCGTTGCTCCTCTAGGATACAGAAGAATGCTCCTACACCCACTACACACAAGCTGGCTCTGCATAGCTGCAATTTTTAGAAACATACAAACACAATGAGGCGTTACCAACAGAAATACGACTAGAGAAAACTATAGAACTCCACAACTCTGATCTTTTACTATATGGCCAATATGCTACACAGTGTTGTACTCAATTACAAATTCTGAAGAAACTGACCAAACTTTCGAAAAGGAAACCTGAAAACTTGAAAATATCTATTATCAAATTTTACAATGCGTAAAAGAAGTAAGAAAGCTTATGAAGAGAAATCCTAAAGCTTACCCAAAATATGTTTTTCTTTACTTTCAGAAATTAAAAAAAAATATACAATTTAGAAAAGCAAATCATAGCAACAAGACTGAACTAACTTTCTTCATGAAAATCTAGGCCCTAGAGGTCTTCCCACTATCGAACCAACCTTGAGGTCTTCATGTCTTCAAAGAACTTGCCAATCCTAACACTCAAATTTCAACACTCGTAGATAATCTCAAATTTCAACAATCATAGATAATCTACAATTCTAAGGGTGGAAAGGACAGAAACCCCTTCTATACAGAATAAGGTCCCCATTCTTGACGCAGCATAAATACTTAAAGTTAAAACAAGTCAGGCCTTAGTAATTAAGTAAGCAATTGCATCATTCACAGAAACAAGAGATATATGTATAAAGAGAAAAAAACTATTGAGGCAAACATTCCTAACCAGTGATTTGAAGATCTATCAAGGAGAAACTACTTTGTGTTTCATGACTACAAGATGTCCCAGCATTACTGCACATGCACACCTTAATGTGTTAAAGATAGTTTATTTCCTGGTTGGTAGAGATTGCAACCTTATTTTTTTAATATTTCTTCCAGCATTTCCTGATCTACAACGCAAGATTTGAATTTCTTGCAGCAAGTCAGCTATTGTGATTGATCATGAAATCAAAGATGACTTCGTATAACTAATTAACTACAGTAACACTACAAAGGGAACACCAATAGCGGCAGACGATCCCATCTTTAGAAATAAGCTACCACACTTCCTCCTACTTTATAGGTATACAGGCAAAATGTGTCATAATTTTTTGTTTTTTAAGTTTCTGTAAGTTAAGGTAAATTTAACTAAAGGTTTATATGAGTAACACAGGAAATATAAAGAGAAACACCAAAACTTAAATCCAAGTATAAGCGAGAGCTCTAGCTGCTCCTTCAAGACCACATAGTAATACTCGCATCATTTCTTAAGCCAAATAAAAAGAATCGTTGACATTCACAGTCACGCGATATGATCAAAATTGAATAAGTTTCTGACTATTAAAGTCTTAAACTTATCAGGTTCACAGGAAGGAAAAACTGCATTAATTAATCAGAGCTACAGGTTTCTTCATTGTGCTGTTCCAGTGACTTGGCCTCCTTGTCACTAGCAAGGTTCCTCGGCTTAGAGCCATCATTAAACAAGCCATGATGCCCCAAAACGACAAGATCCAGAAGCTTTCTCCTAGCATTATAAACTGGATTTGGGTGAATCAAACACCCCCTCTCATAAGCTTCTCTCAGAAAAACAGTGTGTCTCTTTCCTTTGGTTGACAAATAGAACATCCCCGGGTGATCCAAGAACAAATCCCTTATATTCACATCAAATCCAAAACATTTCCTGAAATGGCTGATTTTCTCCACTTCAACCATCTTCTCTACTGTCAAATTCAAGAATTCATGAACAATTGCAACTGCCCGTTTCTCCACAGCCATCATTCCGGCCTTAGACAACCTCTTCTTCTCTGTCATCACATCATATGGGCCCACATAAGGTAACCTCTGCCACTCCTTGACCTTGGCTCTAAATTTTTTTCTTAATTTCATCCCTGGAGGATATCCATGTTTAAAACTAAACTGAATTTCAGCCCTATCAACATTGCTACCCTCCTTGTAATATTCCTCTACCCTCCAATTCTCAACCGCTGCAATGAACTTGTCAGAAGTTGCATTAACCAGTTTCAAGTTATGAGTATTGGGTTCATGAGCATCACAAAGATGAAAAAGATGGGAGTTTTTATATATTACAGTGTCCTCAAAATCATCGGGAAGCCCAAGTTCCCTGCCAACTTTAAAAATGGCGCGGAGTGGCAACATCTTGGAAGTAGACATTGATAGAAGCCGAAGCAGTCGATCAACAACAAGTTGCAACGAGGCGTTGATAGCCTCAGCTTCGTCTTTAGAAATTTGAACGGCTCTGTCAGTTAATCTGCAAAAGGTCTGGGACTTCATGGGATCATGGTAAATGTGGAAAATGTGAGGGTATTTGCGGAGGAAGGCCACTGCACCACGGTTGAGATGGAGCTTTTGCGAGAGCTTGGAGAGAAAATCTAGGGACACTGCAGGGTCGTGGGGGTTTGCAAGGATGAGATCTTGGACAGCAATGACTTTGAGAAGGTTCTTGTACTTGTCCATCAGTTTCTCAAACGTGGGATCTCTGGCTCTCGATGCTACATACTCAGATGAGGTTGTTTTATACCGGACAGCCAAGAAATATTGGCGGGGCTGTTTCATTATCCATCTGGAAAATCGGGTTCCCATCTACACTCAAAAGAGATATTCCTACATGTTTCAGACACAATCCACCTCCTACAATCTACACGTAAACTGAAGCACAAGCATATCAAGTCTTCAGCCAAATAAACACAAACATCGATGAACAAGGTGGGTTCTATATAAAAAGATCAAAACCTGAAAAGTTCTGGCAGACAAAATCTCAAGCCTAAATAAGTTCTGGCAGGTAAAATCCCAAACGTAATGCCGAGGCCCAAACGAAACATAGAGGAACTAAACCATAACAAATGCATTGAAATACGCAAATATGCAGCAATTCACTAACACCATTGCAAGCAATTAGGAAAAAGCAGCCTCTTAAATTAACCACCAAATTCAAATTAACAATTGTTTCCACAAAATAAGTAAAATCAGAAGAAAAAAAGATACCTGATTTCGTTCAAAAAAGTTCAAATTTCACGACCCCTCGAGCAATCGGAGCTGTAATTCGACGTAATCGAATTGCTGCATCCCAAACAAAGAGCTTCAATCAATCCAAGTCAACGCAATATCGATTATTCATCGGAAAAAAAAAACAAATAAAACAAATAAATGAATACCTGAGGTTCGAGGAAAGGTAAAATCTGAGACCAAAATATGAAATTTTTGGGAATTTTTTTAATTTTTTATTAATCCAAAACGCGGAATCGAATCCAAAGAAAGACGCGGGCTTTCTGGATACGGAGGAAATGATAAGGAAATGTCGAAGAAAAGAAGGGAAGAATAAAGTTTTTGGTCGTTTGTTGAAGTTCTTTGCGTTTGTGATATCGTTGATTGTTGTTGTGTAAATAATGTGTTGGAATATTGGAGATATCGGATTCACATTAGAATTTTCAACGGACAACCTTGTTTTTTTATGTTGTAAAACCGACATCTCGGTTCTAATCGGCTAATGTCGTCTACCTCTACGGGAGAGAAAATAAGGTCCATGTAGTGTTTAAAAAAAATATTGACATGGAAATATATGAAAATTTGATGGATGTATATTAATAATAGCGGAAATTTGTAATGGTGTGAGTATATCAACTTATTAATACTTACGGAAGTTTGTAATGGTTTAAGTATATTAACTCATTAAAACTTAGTCGAATTAGAAAATTTATTTTTCAAAGAAAGTTCAAAAATTCGAAATCTACAATGGGTATGGACAAAATTCCTGTATTTTCCTATAGCACGCCGATATAGGGTGAAGTGCAACCCAATTTTCATATCGATCTTTGATTTTTCTAACATTTCGACAGAAATATCGACAATTTTGTGGATATTTTAAACTTTGGGTCCAATGGGTGAAAATTTGGGTTGAGTTGGGTTTTGTTTAGTTCAGTTTTTTTGTCAAAAATGAAAATCAAACTACATTAATGTTCGGTTCGATTTAGTTCGGTTTTCTTTGAAGTTTTTTCGGTTTAATTTGTTCCCATGGTTGATGTGTTTCCAGCAACTTTGAGGAGCTTCCCACAACTGTTGAGGTGCTTCCTGCGACTGTTGAAGCTTTTTTGATGACTGTTGAAATGCTTCCCACGGTTGTTGAATGTTTTTGGCACTAATAAAGCGCTTCCAGCGATAATCAAATGTTTCCGACACTGATGAAGTGCTTGTGAGTAGATCTGTAAATGGGTCGGGTTTATTGGGTTTGGGTTGGGTTCAACCCGACCCGTTAAGTTAACGGGTCATCCGAACCCGACCCGTTAAGCTAATGGGTCACCCGTTTCATCCGTTAACAATTATTATTATTATTTTTTTGCATAAAGTTTATTTTTTGTTATTAAGACTTTACTAAAATTACTAAAATATCCTTAACTAAAAGGTGCTAACGGGTGTTAACGGTGACCCAAAGTGATCCGTTATTTAACGGGTTCACCCGTTAACGACCCGACCCGTTAAGCATCCACCCAAATACAAATATTAACGGATCGGGTCGGATTGGGTTAACGGGTCGGGTTAACGGGTTTGGTCCAAAATGTCAGGCCTACTTGTGACGACTTTTAAGAGGCTAACCAACACTGGGAACAATCAAGTAGTCACAATACATTATAACTTGCTTGAATGATGCGCGACGTGGGAGCTAAAAGCCTATTAGTTGACGTGAGAGAGGCTATTCTTGGTTGTATGGTTTTGAAGGGGGTAAGGAAGCTTATTAGAAAAAGATCAGAGTGAAGGGATGGTTTAAAACTCGTGGGTTGGGTTTCCAACACTTATAAATAACTTGCTCTGCTTGGTGTGTCTCTCCCATTTCATGCGTGCTAATGCTCTTGATTTATAGGTGCATGGATCGATTCAAGTTCCAGCTGGGGAATCTCTTGGTTTCTTCTCTTTTTCTAAGTCTGCTAAGTCTTCCCTTATTCTTTCCATGGTTACAGCTACATGGTTCTATTTGGTATAACATTGCAAATGATTGGTAGCCTCGTGAAGCCTAGGTTGAACACGATACCCGGGGTTCCTACTTTCCTGCACAAAGTCCCACAATACGACTCCATCTTTGGCAACGCTCTTCTATGTTTTCTCCCTCATTTCCCTATAAGAGCTTGGAAGGGAAATATACTTTCTTCTGCTCATTAAAGGAGGCGCACGGCTCAAGATCAAAACGTAATTTGGTCAGCTCAACTTTGGGTTTGGTTGGTTCCTGAATATCTTAGTTTGTAAGGGAAAGCGTAAGGACAAAAATTGCTTTCTCAAGCCTTCCCACAAGAAGGCAAACTCATGGGCTTGGACTTTGATTCTCCGAAAGCAATCCAAAGTCTTACACAATCATAATTTCATGGAGGCTAGTAAACTTCCGTAACCTCTACACCACAACCCACTCGGCAAGCCCTGTTACGTGACTCGAGCTCATTTAAGTATGTCGCATGCTTGGCGTGACTCAAATTATAGTACGACTTGACACGATAAATATGTGTGAAACATAAAAATTGGTGTGTGAATAGTACTATCCTATCTAAAAAGCGAAATCATAACATATATTTGCCACTAAGTACTACGGTATGGTGATATTCCTCTTTACTTGTAAGTGAGAGGTCTTATATTCGAATCTCGTAGATGGTGAAATTGATACCAAATTAGGTTGCTCAGTGTGTGGCTTAACCGAACTCTCCTTACTCTTAGTGTAAAATATATCGTTGTACTAAAAAAAACATATATTTGAACAATATCATCCATTAATTCGGACTTTATCACATTAATTATTCTAAACAACATTTGATCACAACACGTGCAAGCAATTATTAAATATCTAACTACTATTGATAAGAAAAAAAAGGGATAGTGTAAGCTAAGATCTAAATCAAAAGATGTTAGAACAAATGCATTTACAACTTATGTGATACCACATGTATAGAATCATGTGTAATCATTTTTTTTTAAATGTTATTTTTACAATTCGTTTGTATTATATTTTTAATAAAAATGACACTAACGTGTATTGCTGACTCTAGCTCTATAAAAAAAAATAGTACAAATACATTATAAATGTAACATTATTCTATTTTCCCAAGAACTAAGCTAAACGACCCCAAATAAGACACATCATGTGTAAAAATGCCTTCTATATTTGAGTCTAATGCTGATTAGTAAGATTAGTAACATCACGTGAATGTTCATTAATTATACGGTGCATTTGTGTGATAGGGTCCCACTTTTCTTGGCCAAGTGAGAAGGGCCCACTTTAGCTCGAATAACTTGCAAACAAGTTATTGTGGGGTTGGTTGCACTTTGGATTTGGAGTGTTGGACTCCTCACCGTTAAATCTGCGTGCGCTTGTGCGGGTTGACGAACTCCGGGTTGACCCTCTCTCCATCTTCTCTCCCTCTATATATATATATATATATATATTTTGGAAGCACCTCTCCCTCTAAATTAAATACATAAATAAATAAATATTCACAAATTCGAAGAAAACACCAAAAAAAAAAAAAAAAAAAAAAAAAGAAGAGACAAATTCTTTTCTTTTTTCTCCTTTTCCTACACGTATTAGATCCACATTCCTCGTTCAAGCAGGATTCCTTATTCCACCTCATTCTCTCTGTTTCTATTATTTATTTCTTACT
Organism: Malus domestica; assembly: GCF_042453785.1. Taxonomy (NCBI): domain Eukaryota; kingdom Viridiplantae; phylum Streptophyta; class Magnoliopsida; order Rosales; family Rosaceae; genus Malus; species Malus domestica. Next base: position 35,673,472 of record NC_091670.1, on the reverse strand, counting down.
ATTATTATCCAAAAAAAAAAAAACTATATCTAAAATACCAAGATTTTATTTTATTTTTCTGAAAGGTGTGTTTACAGAGGAGGAGGGTTTGGTTGCATTGCATATATTCACAAGTATGCCTATTGCCTACACATCAAGTCATCACCCTACCTGGGAATTTTAGGCGTGTTCTTTGGGTACCCTCTTGATTTTTCAATCCACTTTTCTCCATATTTAATATTCTATATATTTAATTCTCTGAAAGACCATGTCTTGGGTATTTGTCTGCTTTCGTCCTCATTGTTCATAGACTAATCATTTTTTTATTTTATTTTTGTACTTTGATTAATTTTTCCGAATATATTTGTTTTGTTTACCAAGTCAATTTTTTGCTTTAATAGGAAAAAAATTTAGTTTATTGGGGGTGTAGAAAAGAATTTAAATTTACCAAAAACAGTAAGAATTTTTGGGGCGGTTAGATGCATGCAATTGAAAAAGTATTGGGTTTTTCGTTTTGATTTGGGTTCAGTTCGTGAAAATGCCAATTGGGTTTGTTTTTGTTTGATCAGAAAGTGGAAATAAATTGTTTCTGGGGAATTGCCTTTGCTGGTTTGGGTGAATTAGGTATTGCATAAATTTGTCTTCTTTTGGTTAAGTACTGTTTGGTTATGGAGAAGTAGGAAATCTGTTTTTTGGTTGATTGATTATGTATTGATTTTGATAAGTGAAAGGGTTTTCTTTTGCAGATATTATTGGTTAATCAGGGTTTTCACAAATTTTTACCGTCAATGGAACAGTTACAATTAACTGTCGAATCTCAGCAGAAGGAGGTTGGATTTCTAATCCGTAATGTTTGTATTCTTTCCATTGTGTCATATATATGTGTGGAGTTATGTCATATGTATGTGTCGGGTTTCAATGTCAGGCCGGATAAGATGTTGTGTTTTCTGTTAATGTTATCGAAATCATCTGTATCGTTAACCTGCAAGAAATTGCAGATCTGTGTTATCTGTTTCTTATATTGTAAAATCTATAGCATGTGTTTAACTGTTCTTCCTTTTTTGTTTAATTTAATTGATATCGGTTTTTCTTTTCTTCGAAGTTTGTTATTGATTGCTTTGACAATCGGTTTTTGTAAGATCCCCCTGCGCTTGTTTGCGCGGTCCTGTGTGCATCTGGAATTTCAGATTTCTATTGCATATCGTCTTTGTGGCCATTTTTATCTGCTACTGTAATGTGTTTGTCTACACCTGAACGTGTATTATGGGCGGAGAAATTGAGAAAGTAAATGGTTTTAAATAGATATTTTGAAGGATCTTTCGTATTACAGTGTTGCTTGTCTTAACTGAATGCCTTTGGTCTGTCAAAGAATGTAAATTTCGGCTGTCAATTGATTTTTTATTCTTACACAAAATGCTTTGCAGGATCATTCTTCTAAGAACTACCACAAAAGTGATAGCACACTTGAGGGCTCTGGCAGCCCTCGAATCCGAAAGGTACAGGCCGTTTTATAATTAGTTATCGTGTTGCATAGCATTCGTTTAATAATTAAGAAGTGATACCTTCACCTCTGTAAAGTTTTGTGTTTGAATAACATAACACAGGCGCCCTTGGGTACTTTATGACTTAAAAGAAAGACATGGGAAAATAAATTGGAAGAAACATATGTGTCATCAAATCCGAGATAGTCCGCATTTTTTGTGTTTTCTTCTGTTACCTTGTGATCCTTGATGATTTCATTATTGGCCTCTTGCAGATATCAGCTAGATGGAACCCAGAGGAAGCATGCAGACCTGATATTGATGAAGCGCCTGTGTTTTATCCCACTATTGAGGTATTCATTCTATTTTTTGTTTGTTTGATAGTTGCATTGCCTTTTATAATATCATTGATGGCAGCAGTTTTTGTATTTATAAGGTTATTTAATTACATGCGTTGTTCTCATCTTTTAGGAGTTTGAAGATACACTTGGTTACATAGCAAAGATCCGCCCACTGGCCGAATCTTATGGTATATGCCGGATTGTCCCTCCACCTTCGTGGACCCCTCCCTGCCCTCTTAAGGAGAAAGAGATGTGGGAACATGCCAAATTTTCTACGCGCATTCAGCAAGTTGACTTGCTTCAAAACAGAGAGGCCATGAGAAAGAAAAGTAGAAGTCGGAAGCGTAAACGAAAGAGGAACTCAAGAATGGGAGCCAGAAGACGTTCAGAAGCTACTGCTGAGGCTGATGAGAAGTTTGGGTTCCATTCAGGATCAGACTTTACATTTGAAGAGTTTCAGAAACATGCTGCTACTTTTAAGGAGAGTTACTTTGGAACAAAGGATGCTAAGGAGGGTTCAACTTATGGTGAAACTAAAAGCGAAACATGGCAACCCTCTGTGGAGGATATCGAAGGTGAATACTGGCGAATAGTTGAGACGCCAACAACAGATGAGGTTGAGGTATGTAACTATAATTTTCAGAACCTTTAACTCATTTTGTGTAGTGAATGTACTCTTATCTTTGTAAATGGCTTTTTTCTGATCGCATTTCAGGTTTACTATGGAGCTGACTTGGAAACAGGAGTATTTGGAAGTGGTTTTCCTAAGGCATCATCAACAGGAAGTGGTTCGGATAAGTATGCATTGTCAGGTTGGAATCTAAATAACTTCCCACGCCTGCCCGGTTCTGTACTGTGTTTTGAAGCAAGCGATATCTCAGGAGTTCTAGTCCCATGGCTCTATGTTGGGATGTGCTTTTCTTCATTTTGTTGGGTATGTCATGCCACTGTGATGGTCGAAAAAAAGGGCACTCCATATCCTTTCATTTCTTGTGTTTTATAAAAAGTGTAATATTTCGGTTTACTGTTTTGCTTATTTGGTCTTCTTTTTTTTGTGGCTTGTAACAGCATGTTGAGGACCACCACCTCTATTCGCTAAATTATCTGCACTGGGGTGACCCAAAAGTATGGTATGGAGTCTCTGGAAGCCATGCTACTGATTTGGAACGTACAATGAGAGCGTATTTACCTGATCTATTCGAGGAACAACCTGATTTACTCAATGAACTGGTAAGAAGATTTTTATTCGCATGCTGACATTTAAAGTTGTTATTATCATCTCAGGCACTAAGATTACACCTTTCATCTTTGTTCAGGTCACTCAACTATCTCCTACAGTTTTAAAGTCTGAAGGTGTACCTGTGCATCGAGCTGTCCAGCATTCTGGGGAGTTTGTTCTTACCTTCCCGCGGGCATACCATTCTGGATTTAATTGTGGTTTTAACTGTGCTGAGGCAGTGAACGTGGCCCCTGTTGATTGGTTAGAACATGGGCAAAATGCAGTTGAGCTCTACAGTGAGCAGTGTCGCAAGACATCAATCTCACACGACAAATTGTTACTGGGATCAGCTCGGGAGGCTGTACAGGCCCTCTGGGAACAATCAGTTCTTGGAAAGAAAACTACAAGAAATATGAGCTGGCAAATTGTTTGTGGCAAAGATGGTCTACTCACCAGAGCAATTAAGACACGGGTGCGAATGGAGGAGGAAAGACTAGATCGTCTACCAATTTGTATGAAGTTGAAAAAGATGGAAATAGACTTTGATTTGAACAATGAGAGAGAATGTTTTTCTTGCTTCTATGACTTGCACTTATCTGCCTCCAGCTGCAAATGCTCTCCTGACCGATTTTCATGTCTCAAACATGCAAAGCTCCTTTGTTCATGTCACATCAATCAAAGATATGTCCTTCAACGCCACACCATCAATGAATTAAATATGCTGGTTGAAGCATTGGAAGGGAAAGTTGAGGCCATAAAAGTATGGGCATCCGAAGACCATGAATTAGATGGTACTGATACACGTACAGCTAAGCTGGATGAAGAAAGTGGCATGCCTCGTAAAAGAATCAAATCTTGTGATCCAAGGGAAACTTCACCTTGCTGCCCAGTTTCAGAAGAGAAGGTGAACATAAATGCATCCAGCTGTTCGTCCAGTCAGGTTTCTTCTGCAGTTGTCCAGTCAGGGTCACAGCATGGAGCTTCTAGTTTAAGTACGTCTCCCATTGCTATGGATAGTCAAAATGACATTCAAATTCTGGTAAAGAATGATGAAGCAAAGACGGGGATGGAGTGCTTTGATCTGAATCTTAATTACATGTCTGAAGAACATGAAAGCAGGACAATGCACACATCTGATCATTGTGATAACAAGGCTGTCACAATTGAGGAGGAGACCTCTACGTCAGCGTCTAATCAAGAGAAAGTTTGTAGTTCAGATGTAGCCAGAGAACCAGACATGATGAAAGTTGATGATGACTGTAATGTATCTGCTCTGACAGTTCTGAACAATGACTACCCTGCCGGTTCAAGGGACATCAGGAATAACTGTGCGAGTGAGGGCAATAAGTTGTTTGGTGTAAATATATATGTGACTGACCAAAGCTATCAATTACAAGAGCTGAGTCCTTCTGTTGAGCCTATAGATTTTGGAGCTGTTGTCTCTGGGAAGTTGTGGTGCAGTAAGCAGGCAATATATCCAAAAGGTATGTTGGCTATAATGCTATGCTTATTTGGATTCAATAATTTTCTTCTGGTTGCATTTTTCGCTCTCCTTTTCTTTCCCGTGTGGATTCATCTAATTTTTCTTTCATTCTAAATAATGGTTGTCTTTTGCAGGTTATAGAAGCCGAGTTAGGTTTTATAGTGTGCTTGACCCAACAAAAGTATGTAGCTATATTTCAGAAGTTGTCGATGCTGGGCTTCTTGGTCCTCTATTCAAGGTATGTCTCTATCGACCTCCAAAAACAATAAAGTGAGAGATTGGGGGAAGTGTAAATTTCAGTGTTACTGCTGATTATTAATTTGTTGAATACTCGCATTGAATTGATAGTTTACTATGCGAAACTAGTGAACATAAAACACCATCACACTATTAATTTTTTTTTAGTTTGTGCATTTCTGAACAATTTTCTGTCATGAATTTCAGGTTAGTGTGGAAGATTTCCCAGGTGAGGTTTTCGCAAATGTATCGGCAGACAAGTGCTGGGAAATGGTACTACAGAGACTACATCAAGAAATAAACAGACGGAGTAGTGTAGGGGAAAACGGACTGCCCCATATGCAGTCATTGCGGAGCATTAATGGGCTCGAAATGTTTGGATTTCTCTCCCAACCCATTGCTGAGGTACAGTAACTCTTTGTTTATGTCATTACTTTTTACTTGTGATAAACTAATCTCCTTGGCACGAAATTATACTTTCGGTTTTGTTATGTCATTGGTGAAGCAAAAATTTATTTCTCCTTTCTCCAAAAATAAAATTTAATCCAGTATCTCACACCTGACTATGTTTCTTCCAGGCTATTGAGGCTCATGATCCTGACCATCAATGCGTGGAGTACTGGAATCACAGGCACATGGTCCCGTCAATGTCTTGCATGCTTAGTGAAATCAAGCAGCATTCATTCAAACAAAGTTGCTGTCTACGAGAAATGGAGACAAAAGTTTTTGGTGTCAGTTTGACAAAGCCAGATCAGGATTGTTCATCGGTGGAACATCATCATTTAACCGAAGAGATGCAGTTGCTACTACGAAGACTACTAAAGAAGGCGGATCCTGAGGAGTTAAGTGCATTACAGAGAGTATTCTGCAGCGAGTCACAAAGTGCGAAATGGAGAGTGGCATTCGCATCAATGATCGAAGAGATCCAGAAACATGTAGATAGTTAAGGAAAAGAAAGAAAGTTTAGGTCCCATCATTCTTTCTCATTCAAACACTAGTCATTCATTAGGCCTATTCTTTGATCGAAAAATTCATAAGGGGAAAGAGGGAGAGTTTCTGGGTCTTGAGTCGGGCACAAGATATTTGTAATGTCAAATGTGGCTACTCATGAACTGGATCTGGAGTGTTGATTTGGCGAGGCGGAATGCCTTCGACTGGTTGCAGATCTTTTTGTTGAGTAGAAATTCTGTTTTGAGGATACGATATAGGGAATCTTAATGAAACACTTCTGGTACCGTTCACTTTTAACGAAAATGACATTTTTACCTTGAAAAGTCAATCCTGGTACTATTCACTTACACCTTTATTTTATCATTTTCATTAAAACTAAAGTTTTTGAGGTCTTTTCGTTTTCTTGGGATGATCTAGGCCTTAATCAGCTAAGCTCATCTAATTTTTCTTATACTATTTCATTAAACATTGATAAAAAAGTATAAAATGAAAGGTGCTGTTTCAGATTCCTCAATGAATGCTTCAATTACTGATGATGCATGGAGCAAATGCAGCAACCCAATCACTTGTAGCAGATGCCTCTTGTTCATGTTTTAATCCACTTCGTTTTGGTAGTTGTTTCTATTCCTATGTTCGTGTCTTCCTCATGAATGATGAATGAACCGTCAAGAGCTTGTAGGAGAGTAGACTTAACTACCCTAACTGTAACTGAATATTTCTGAGATGCGCTTCATTTTTCACTACTAGAGCTTCACCTAAACTAAAAAATGAAATCAAATTTATTTTTCTTCTATACAAACGATAGTCTACTTTGAATGCAAGAAGGGGTTTTAAACTCGATTGAACTGCAAGGGCGACCACATCCGCTCTAGCCAATCCTGCTACACCCGTAAAAACACTCTTTTGGTCATATCCCAATGTTGATAATAAGAAACTCTCTTAATAAAAATAAATAAATAAAACTTAATTTTTTTTGTAACTTATATGGATTAATAAAACAATAAATACATAGTTAATACACAATATATACACCATAACTACAACATTAATTATAATAAGTTTTTTTAGTAGTTTTAATATAAAAGCATCAAATTTTTTTTTTTTTTAATGTGTCGAGACAGGTTACTTGCGTGTAAACATGTTAAGGACCGTTATTAACGGGTTCTTATCATGTGACCCGATAACGATCCGATTAGTTATCGTGATGATCTGAAATTCGTTTATTTTGTATCGTATTAACAGGTGGTGTAAGAAATTACCAAGTTTAGTCAAAACTAAAAAGAATATGAACATTGAAATTGTTTTTTCCAACATCACTCTAAATTTAGAATTTCGATAGTTAGTGGGCCATTTAATAAAAAGAATTTTAATGAAAAGTTTCCGATACTGTTTATTTTAGCGAAAAATTATATTTTTATAATAAAAAATCAATCCTGTATTCAATTTAATGTTTATTTTGTCCTAAACCTAATTTCAGTCGATACCCTACGTTGGTGCTATATAATGAGAGTTAAGAGAAGCCGAATAGTTAGCAGCTCTCCTCTCCTCTCCCCTTCTCTCCTCGCCTCTCTCCCTCCCTCTCCTGATCGTCAACTGCCTTCTCCTGATCGTCAGCTGCCTGCTGTTCGATTTAGGTTATTCCATGTTTCTAATTACGTGACTGCAATTGTTGTTACTTTTTTGAGTTGGCTGGCATCTGCGATTGATGCGATCAATTTCGATCCACCAAGCACAAGTAACATTATCTTTCCTTGCCAAATTAAATTATTTTCGTTTTATTTATTTATTAGGGTTTAGTTATGGATTTGTTGAAGTTATCCGAGATTCTAGATGATAGGGTTCCTTTATTCTAGGATTTATTCCTGGACGTGCTAATAACCCTCCTCCACTTGAGGGACAAGTTTGTTTGTTTTCTGTTTTGACTTAGTCGATTACCACGATTCTAGGGTTTGTTTATCATGGGTTGTTATTTCACTTTCTGGTTGATGTAAAGCTATATAATAGCTAGTTGATATCTTTCAGTTTAATAAGAATTCTCCCGAGTTTATCAGTGCAATATACCTTGTGTTCACAAAAACTTTACGTTAACCTAGTTCAGTTCCAACATCTGGTATCAGAGCCCCATCACGGGCCTGACCAAAAATCTGCAAACACAGTTGTGTGCGTAAGAGAACAAGAACATGACGTTCGAGAATAGCTTTGTGCAACCTGCCATCCCGAGGCTCGATGGGCACTATGATCACTGGAGTATGCTTATGGAAAACTTTCTGCGTTCCAAGGAGTATTGGAATCTGGTGGAGACAGGAATTACTACAGTCGCAAGAGGAGCTGACTCTAGTGATTTGCAGAAGAAGACACTGGAGGAGCTAAAGTTGAAAGACTTGAAGGCCAAGAACTACCTATTTCAGGCCATTGATCGTTCAATCCTGGAAACGATCTTGAAGAAGGACACGGCGAAGGACATATGGGATTCCTTAAAGCAGAAGTATCAAGGGACAACGCATGTGAAACGTGCTCAGTTGCAAGCACTTCGAAAGGAGTTCAAAGTATTGCATATGAAGACTGGAGAAACTGTCAATAATTACTTTGGAAGAACACTCATTATAGCTAATAAGATAAGGGTGCATGGAGAAAGAATGGAAGATGTAGTGATCATTGAGAAAATTTTGAGGTCTATGACTTCAAAATTTGACTATGTTGTTTGTTCGATCGAGGAGTCGAATGACTTGGATACTCTATCCATTGATGAACTTCAAAGCAGTCTTCTTGTGCATGAATAAAGGATGAGTCGGCATGTGGTGGATAAACAAGCTATCCAAGTAACCACTGGAGTCCAACAAGGAGGAATAAGTGGTGGTCGTGGCTCCTATCGTGGAAGAGGAAGAGGAAGGGGTAGATTTGGGTTCGACAAGTCTATCCTGGAATGCTACAACTGTCACGAGCTAGGGCATTTTCAGTGGGAATGCCCTAAGAAGGCTAAGGACTCTAAGGCTAATTTTGCAGAAACAAAGGAAGAAATGCTACTAATGGCGCATGTGGATGTCAAGGAAGCTGAGAATGAGCATGTTTGGTTTCTTGATTCTGGGTGTAGCAACCATATGTGTGGTAGTAAGGAAGCATTTATTGAAATAGATGCCAATTTCCGAGAGTCAGTCAAGCTGGGAAACAACTTCAGTCTCAGTGTGCAAGGCAAGGGCAAAGTGCGAATGGAGGTGCATGAGACCATGCATGTGATTACAGAAGTCTTCTTTGTACCTGAATTAAAGAATAACTTGTTGAGTATCGGTCAACTATAAGAGAGGGGACTTGCATTGCTAATGCAACATGGCAAGTGTAAGATCTTCCACCCTGAGAAATGCCTCATACTTGAAACTGATATGACATACAATAGGATGTTTGCCTTGGTTGCTCGCTGCCCAGTAAAGACATAAAGTTGTCTCTCCCTGACAACTACAGATCAAGCAGATCGCTGGCATTGTCGATATGGACATTTAAGTTGGAGCGGACTGAAGGTGCTACAACAAAAGAATATGGTTGAAGGGTTGCCAAAGTTCAAAGCCTCTCAGAAAGTGTGTGAAGGCTGTCTTGTGGGGAAGCAGCATCGTGACTCTTTTCCTAGGGAAAGTGCATGGAGAGCCTCGAAGATCCTTCAGTTGATACATGCTGACATTTGTGGTTCCATAAACCCAATCTCAAACAGTAAGAAGAGATATCTCATAACTTTTATTGATGATTATAGTAGAAGAACTTGGGTTTATTTTCTGGTGGAGAAATCAGAAGCTTTTGCAGTGTTCAAGATGTATAAAGCCAAGTGGAGAAGGAAACATGAGCATTCATAAGAAGTTTGAAGACGGATCGAGGAGGTGAGTTCACATCACATGAATTCACAGATTTTTGCAATGAGAATGGCATTCACAGACAGTTGACAGCTGCCTACACGCCTCAACAAAACGGCATTGCTGAGCGAAAGAATCGAACCATCATGAATATGGTTTGATGTATGTTATCAGAGAAGCATATTCCAAAGACTTTCTGGCCAGAAGTAGTGAACTGGGCAGTTCACGTGTTGAATCGAAGTCCAACCCTTGCTGTGAAAAGCAAGACACCTGAGGAAGCATGGAGTGGGCGCAAACCATCGGTGGAGCATTTTAGGGTCTTTGGTTGCATCTCTCATGTGCACGTACCTGATAGCAAAAGAGTGAAACTTGATGACAAAAGCATCAAATGCATATTGTTGGGGGTAAGTGAAGAATCCAAAGCTTATAGATTGTTTAACCCCATCTCAAACAAAACTATTATAAGTTGAGATGTGGTATTTGAGGAAGATCAACAATGGATTTGGGATGAAAGTCATGAGGAAGCTATCTTAGCTAATCTTGATGAAGAAACAGTTACAGAAGATGAAGGAAATGAAGAAGAAGATAAAGAAGAATCTGAAGCTCATGAGTCGAATGGTGATAACTTATTCAAATCAGAAGATGTCACAAATGAAGGCAGTGCACCTCAAGAGGGACGAGCTCGAAGGCCACCAATTTGGATGAGAGACTATGACACTGGTGAAGGTCTCTCTGATGAAGAAAGTATGAACCTGGCTTATCTAGCCTTGTTTACTAACGGCGATCCCACTACTTATTGCGAAGCCATGAAGAGTGAGAAGTGGAAACAAGCAATGGATCGAGAAATAGAAGCAATAGAGAAGAATAATACATGGGAGTTGACTGACCTACCATCAGGAGGAAAAACTATTGGAGTAAAGTGGGTTTTCAAGACAAAACTGAATGAAAATGGAGAGGTGGACAAGTACAAGGCTCGGCTTGTTGCCAAAGGGTATAGCCAACAATATGAAGTAGACTTTTCTGAAGTGTTAGCACTAGTGGCACGATTGGATACAATTCGAGTGGTTATTTCCTTGCTGCACAAAGGAGTTGGAAGATCTACCAACTCGATGTCAAATCAGCTTTCTTGCATGGAGAGATTAATGAAGAAGTCTTTGTTGAACAACCACCTGGATATGAACAGAAGGGAAGCGAAGCCAAGGTATATCGTCTCAAGAAGGTGCTATATGGGCTCAAGCAGGCTCCACGAGCATGGTACAGTCGAATAGAGGCGTATTTTATCAATGAGGGCTTCAGCAAATGTCCCTTTAAGCACATATTGTTTATCAAGACAGCCAATGAAGGTAAAATATTGATTGTTTGCCTATATGTTGATGATCTTATTTTCACTGGGAATGATGGAGTGTTGTTTGAGCAATTTAAGAAATCCATGATGATTGAGTTTGATATGACTGATCTCGGACAAATGAGGTACTTTCTTGGCATTGAAGTAATACAGACATCAGATGGTATTTTTATGAGTCAACGTAAGTATGCACATGAAGTGTTAGAAATGTTTAACATGGGTCGGTGCAACTCAGTGCATAACCTTGCGGTTCTTGGTTTTAAACTCACTCGTGATGAAGGAGGAGCGAGAGTAGACAACACATTTTATAAGTAGATGGTTGGAAGTCTTATGTACTTAACAGCTACACGACCTGATCTTATGTACACCGTAAGCCTAATCAGCAGGTACATGGAGTATCCCACTGAGACTCATTTGTTGGCAGCCAAAAGGATTTTAAGGTACATAAAGGGCACTGTTGAGTTTGGGGTATTCTACAAGAAGGGAGGAGATGAAGGGCTTATCGGCTATACGGACAGTGACTATGCTGGTGATCAAGATGACAAAAAGAGCACGTCAGGTTATGTATTTATGATGAATTCAGGAGCAGTCTCATGGTCCTCGAAGAAGCAACCAGTGGTCACTCTTTCCACCACTGAAGAAGAGTTCATTGATGCAGCTTCAAGTGCGTGTCAAGTAATGTGGTTAAGAAGGATTCTGAGTAGTTTGAATTTGAGGCAAATTGGTTCGACAGTGGTTTATTGTGATAATGTCTCAACCATTAAGCTTTCAAAGAATCCAGTAATGCATGGCCGTAGTAAACATATAGATGTAAGGTTTCATTTCCTTCGAGATCTTGTCAAAGATGAGGTAGTAGAGTTGCTGCAGTGTTCTACGCAGGAGCAGATCACAGACATAATGACGAAGCCGCTGAAACTTGAAGTATTTCAGAAGCTGCGAGATTTAATAGGTGTTTGCAAATGCCCTAGAATAAACTGAATATCAATGGTATTCAGTTTAAGGGAGGATGTTGAAGTTATCTGAGATTCTAGATGATAGGGTTCCTTTATTCTAGGGTTTATTTCTGGACGTGCTAATAACCCTCCTACACTTGAGGGACAAGTTTGTTTGTTTTCTGTTTTGACTTGGTCGATTACCACGATTCTAGGGTTTGTTTATCGTGGGTTGTTATTTCACTTTCTGGTTGATGTAAAGCTATATAATAGCTAGTTAATGTCTTTCAGTTTAATAAGAATTCTCCCGAGTTTATCAGTGCAATATACCTTGTGTTCACAAAAGCTTTACGTTAACCTAGTTCAGTTCCAACATGATTTGTGTTTTGTTGGGTGTTTGTTCCTAAAATTGGATCTTTATTTACTTCTTTCTTTTAATGTGATATTTGCATATCTTTTTCAACCCTATCAAATATAATTTAATATTTAATTTGGAATTATTATCGCATTGAAACGGTTGTTTTCAGATGAAAAAATTGGACTTAATAGTTGATTTTTGTTTTGTTTATTTAGGTGTTTTGATCTATTTTCTTTCATAGTTCAAAATGTCAACATCTTCAGTCATTTCCTTAACGGTTCTTTGATTTTCTTTTTAAATGTTTGATAACTGCAAATTTTTTTTATCAGATTGATATCTTCATGATCTTTGATTGATTTGTTTAGTCTTGTTTTAACTTATATCTAAGCTATGATAATTCCATGTTTGATAACTACATTTTTTTTATCAGATTGATATCTTCAGGATCTTTGATTGATTTGTTTAGACTTGTTTTAACTTATATCTAAGCTATGATAAGTTGGACTTGTTTATCAAATTGATATCTTCAGGATCTTGGATTGATTTGTTTAGATTTGTTTAGACTTGTTTTTTTATTAGGGTTTAGTTGTGTTTCCCCTATCAGATTTAATTTATGCGATTTGGAATTGTTATTGCACTGAAACGGTTGTTTTCAGATGGAAAAGTTAGACTTAGAGTTAGGGGTCGGAAAACCCTCCACAGAACGGTAAGGAGAATGATGGCACATGCCATGCCGATCACATAGTACCTAAAAACATAGACTTATACACATAGTACCTAAAAACAAAGACTTGGGTTTCTAAACACATTAAAGAATTGAGTTTCTAAACTAAGTAAATAGATCAAAAACTTAGTTTTGAGATTCTAGACACAAACATAAAAGCATCAAATCATATGGTGACAACCATTATTCAAGGGTTTGATCGAGGCTAGATCATCCTTATTACATTGTAGGCCATAGTCTCAAAGCAATTGGTAGTGTCCGACACATAATTCCATACATCTTCGTATGGTATAGTGATGAGTAGGATGGTTCCAGTAGCAACATAGACATACGTCGGAACTACATGCATAAGTCAAGTGTTAGGTTCAAGGTAGCAGCAACTTTTTTTTTTTTTTTGGTGAAAAAATTATTAATTTTTATTATTTTATAATAAAAATTAATAATATTTTAATAAATACGCTAGGTGCTGGCGCATTTGTGTTAGGGGTGGAACTGCTCTTAAAAATAAGGGTAAATGACTGTTTACTACCCTCATGTTTCGTGGTTTTCAACATTTAGTACATCATGTTTTTTTCGTCTCAGAGTTATACCTAAAGTGTAAATTTTGGGACAGTCTCATACATCCGTTAGTCAAACTGTTAAGTTTTTCGTTAACTGTGACGTGGCGCACTGACTGGGCGCCACGTGTCATCCACGTTTTTTCTTTTCTTTTTTCTTTCTTTTCTTTTCTTCTTCCTTCTTCCTCCGACTGCAATTTTTTTTTTCTTCTTCCTTCTCCTTCTTCCTTCCTTCCTCATTTCTTCCCCTTCTTCCTTATTCTTCCTTCTCATTCTCTTTCTTCTTCCCGAATCTGGGGAAGCTTTTTTTTTTTTTTTTTTTCTCTTCTTCTTCTTCTTCTTTCTCTTTCCTCCTTTCTTCTTCTTCTTCCTCCGAATCTGCCCAGATTCAGTTTTTTTTTTCTTCCTCCTTCTTCTCCTTCTTCCTTCCCCTTCTTCGTTCTTCTTCTTCTTCCTCCGAATTTGGGGGAAGATGAAAGTGTTTTTTTTTTTTTGAGGAAGAAGAAGAAGAAGAAGGAGGAAGAAGAAGGAGAAGGAGGAAGAAAAAATTGCAGTCGGAGGAAGAAGAAGGAAGAGGGAGGAAGAAGAAGAAAGAAAGAAAAAAAAAAAACAAACTTCCCCAGATTTCGGAGGAAGAAGAAGAAGAAGAAGAAGAAGAAGAAGAAGAAGAAGAAGAAGAAGAAGAAGAAGAAGAAGAAGAAGAAGAAGAAGAAGAAGAAGAAGAAGAAGAAGAAGAAGAAGAAGAAGAAGAAGAAGAAGAAGAAGAAGAAGAAGAAGAAGAAGAAGAAGAAGAAGAAGAAGAAGAAGAAGAAGAAGAAGGAAGAAGCAAAAAAAAAAAAAAGAAAAAAAGAAGAAGAAAGTTGCAGTCGGAGGAAGAAGAAGAAGAAAAGAAAAGAAAGAAAAAAGAAAGAAAAAAAAAACGTGGATGACACGTGGCGCCCAGTCAGTGCGTCATGTCACAGTTAACGAAAAACTTAACAGTTTGACTAACGGATGTATGAGATTGTCCCAAAATTTACACTTTAGGTATGACTCTGAGACGAAAAAAACTTGATGTACTAAATGTTGAAAACCACGAAACATTAGGGTAGTAAACAGTCTTTTACCCTAAAAATAAATACAAATCATCGCTTTAGGTTTGAGCCTTGAACATGCCCAATGTTTATTCTCAGTCCAAATAAAAGTAGTGCAAATTCAAAAGCCGAACTGCATGTATAAGTCAAGTGTTAGGTTCAAGGTAGCAGCAGCTTTGGATACCTGAGATATATGTGATAGGTTGCAAGACAACTTTGTAGTTAATGATTCAATCAATGAAGTTCTAAACTTGTAATGATGCACATGCTGTTTTTGATGAAAGTGCCCTGTAAATTTAGAATTTCGATAGTTAGTGGGCCATTTAATGACAACGAAAGAGCCCAATAGAGCCGCTTTAAATCCAGATCTAAACAGAGGGGTAATTTTGTAACTTCATTTGAAACCCTAAGTTGGTAACGCTATATAATGATGGTTAGAGATGGTGAAACCGATCAGACGGCAGCCTTCCTCTCCTATCCTCTCCTCTTTGTCCCTTTTCTCTCTCCCAACACAAATCTCTCTCCAATGCCGTGTACAGAAAAAAAATTGTGTTGAGGCCTTAACAGCCTAAGAAATTGAAAACAAATATGATATCAAATACTCATCCTCAGAAATTGATAACAAGCAAATTTGTATCATTTGATATTATGCTTGTTTTCGGTTTCTGTGTTTGCACATTTGATGCTATGCTTGTTCTCTATTTCAGAAGTTGTGGATCTGAAATTTTTTTCCTTGTATCAGCTTTTTACATTTTTTATTATATTTATTTGTTTTTACATGCTCTTATTACTCGTTCAGATCGGCGGGGAGTCGAGGACTCTGGACCGTAGAACTATCCAGATCGGACGGATCGTGAGTGAGATTTAGTCTCTTATAAATATAGGCGCAGTAAATTTCAGGAACCGTAACAAATGTTACAAATCGATCCCGCGCATTCGGTCCTGTGCAAGAACTCGCGCATTCGCTCTTGCATCTCTCGCATTCGTTCGCGCATTCGATCTCCTTTGACATGGTAGATCCCTCTCTCCTCTCTCCCTCGCCTCTCTCTCCCTTCCTCCCTGACGTGCTATGCTATTTGATTTAGGATTTAGGTTATTTTGTTTTGCTAATTAGGTGTCTGCAATTGTCGCTGCTATTTTGCGTTGGGTGGCATCTGCTTTTGATGCGATCGATTTCGATCCCCTCGCAAGGCACATGTAAGATTACCTGTTGAATTCTTTTTGGATATCTTATATTTTCAACCTTATCAGATCTAATTTGATATTTAATTTGGACTGAGTTCTAATGCAAATTGGAATTTTTATCGCATTTCAGATGAAAAAACTGAACTTAATTGTTTTGATGTTAAATGTGACATGTTTTTTATTTATCAGATTGACATGACATCTTCAGGATTTTTTATTGTTTTGTTTAGACTTGTTTTTAGCATATGATATCTAAGCGAAGTATCTTTTTTTAGGTACTACGTGATCGGTGTCATCGTTGTCCTTGCTGTTTCTATCGTTGTCCTTGCTGTTGCTGTTATGTGGAGGGTTTTTCGAGCCCCCAACTCTAAATTTTTTGATTGTCTCTAGCCTTTCCTAGGGCCGTTTTCAGCGGTATCTGCGTTTGCTTAGAGGTGTAGTCAAACTCTACAGATATGGGTGCACAACCATTGTTTCCTTAATTCCAAATACCATATCCCTGCTATGCCAGTCTCTTTCTGCAGATTCTTTTTTCGCAGGTTTTCTAGTAAGTTGTTCCCACTCTCATTTTCTATTCATTTGTTGATATCTAGGTTCTGACTTTTATTTTTGTTATTTTAGTTTACGATAGTCGTAGTTGTTGCCACTATCATTGGACATTTAGGGTCTCAATTGGCTTTTCCTGCCCCTACCCGATCTATTTCCGCTTCACGAGCAACAGGACCTTTCGGAAGAATGGCTAGTAGCCCGCGAAGCGCAACTGGATAAACACTGCAACCGGTTTTGAGGTTCCTGCGGAACGTGCCTAGTTGCTAGCGAATTGCAGGTGTCGTGGTGGTGGCTGGAGCTGCAGGGGTTGCATTAAGGAATCCTATACATACTACATAGCCACCGGTAATGGAATAGTCTAAGTTATAGGGACGCTGTGGCCCGACAACGTAAACAGATCAAACCCAAGTTTCTAAACACATTAAAGATTGATTGTCTAAACTACGTAATAGATTAAACACTTAGTTTTGAGTTTCTAAACACAATCCTAAAACCATCAAATCATCTGGGGCTCGACCCTGGCGAGAAATTCCTCCTTGCTCTGCGGACCATAGTCTCATACTGAGTGGCAGTGTCCGAGACGTAATTCCATACATCTTCGTATGGAATAACGTCGAGTAGGATGGCTCCAGTAGCTACCAAGACATTCCTCGGAATGTGGTTAACTTGTGCCGCAAAGATGTCCAGGGGAGAAACTTCATCTGTAACAACCCCTGCAGCTCTAGCAGCAACCCCTGCAGCTCCAGCCACCACCACGGCACCTGTAATTCGCCAGCGACTTGGCACGTTCCGCAGGAACCTTAAAACCGACTGTTGATCCAGATGCACTTCGTGGGCTATGAACCATTCTTCCGGAAGGTCCTGTTGCTCGTGAAGCGGAAATAGATCGGGTAGGGGCATGGAAAGCCAATTGAGACCCTAAATGTCCAATGAGAGTGGTAACAGCTACGACTATCATAAACTAAGATAACAAAAATAAAAGTTAGAACTTAGATATCAACAAATGAATAGAAAATGAGAGTGGGAACAACTTACCAGAAAACCTGCGGAAAGAGAACCTGCAGAAAGAGACTGGCGTAGCAGGGATATGATATTTGGAATTAAGGAAATAATGGTTGTGCACCCATATCTGTAGAGTCTGACTACACCTCTAAGCAAACGCCAGATACCGTTGAAAACGACCTTTAGGAAAGGCCAAAGACAATCATAAAATTTAGAGTTGGGGGCTCGGAAAACCCTCCACAGAACAGCAACAGCAAGGACAACAATGACACCAATCACGTAGTACCTAAAAACAGATACTGAGCTTAGATATCACATGCTAAAAACAAGTCTAAACAAAATAATAAAAAATTCTGAAGATGTCATGTCAATCTGATAAATAAAAAACATGTCACATTTAACATCAAAACAATTAAGTTCAGTATTTTCATCTGAAATGCGATAAAAATTCCAATGTGCATTTGAACTAAGTCCAAATTAAATATCAAATTAGATCTGATAAGGTTGAAAATATAAGGGCTTGTTTGGTATCCTATTTGAAATTTTTTATTATTTCTTAAGAACATTTCTTGAAAACAATTTTCTTTAAGACTCAAAAACTTAATTGGTTTGTGATTTAAAAATTTTAAATCTTACAACTTCAACTAGACAAAGAGATCTAAAAAGATGGGGTCGCAATAGAGGGAGAAAAAAGAGAGAAGAATAAAGAAAGTAAGAGATGATTGAGGAAAAGAGAAAGAAGAGAGAGGATTGGACGAGATAGAGAGGAAGAGGAGTGAGAAAGAATCCAGAGAATGAAGAGAGTGGATTGGAGAAGAGACGAAAAATGTAAAAAAAAAAGAGAGGGAAAAAAGAAAAGATAGAGAGATAGATTTAGAGAGAGGGGAGGAGGGAGCGAAAAGAAATGAGTGAGTTTAAATTTAAAAACTCTAAAAACTCACTTTTTAATGTTTTTAGAGAATATACTATATTTTTTTGTCAGTCTTGAGTTCAGTTTTTGAAAATAGTCGTACCAAACAAGTTTTTAAGGCCTAAAACTTGAAAATTGTTTTTGAGTTTAAAAAGTTGGATTCAAGTAGAGTACTAAACATGCCCATCCACTTGTACGGACACAATATTAATTTTTTGAAATAGACACAGTAAGATTATGATAAAATCTAAATTTTTTTTTCTTACTGGTAGCTAAATTGCTTTGAAATGAAGTTTTCTTTCAAGAAATCGATAATATAAGTAATGTAGCAGATATTAAAACATAAATACAATTTGTAAAGGTGTTGAATTACAAAAAGAATTGGGAAAAGGTAGGCTAGACAACTTTGAAGTCTTTTTTGTGTTTGTGAGTTTAGTGTTCTTGTCTTCTACTTTTTTACTACCTTATATAAAACATATTTTTCTTCCTGGTTAAGCGCTTTATTTCCAGAATAATTATCTACGACAAAATATAAGAATTTACATTGCCACTTAATCTTTCATCCTCACAAAACTACCAAAATGCCATAAAAAAAACAACTTTTCTCTATAAAAACCTACCGAGCTAAATTCAAAAGCCAAACTGCGTGCATGAGTCAAATATTAGGTTCAAGGTGGAAGCAGGATGGGAGCCCTGAACACCAACTAGGGGAGCGAAAGGTGCAGCCCCAAATTTCAAGGGCCTCAAAAAAATTTCCATGTAAAATTTATATGTAATAATGCTATATATTAAAAAAATATTATTGTGCACTCTTTATACATGTAAGTTTTTTTCTTTCTAAATATATATAAATATTTGGAGTGTATTTTAATGAGATGTTTGAAGTGCTAATAATAACATCAAAAAACATTTTTTTTTTCTTTCAATTCTATTATATAATAATGCTATATATTCAAGTGAAACTTTGACATTAGAGTTTTTGAAACTTTTTTTTTTGTTTGGTTGTTTTAGATTGAAGTGATTTTGACTATTTAGTAAAGGTTATGTTTGTAACTCTTTTTACTTATTATTTAATGACATTTATAAATTTACAATCAGTAAGTCTTAAGTTTGTTTTGATTTAAGTTATTGCTTTCTAACATCAGTACATTATCTTTACTTTTTTTTGAAAAATTATCTTAAGAATGAGCTATTTTGTAAATTTCGCATAGGGCCTTGAAAATCTCAGAGAGATGACCCATGCACCAAAAATAGAAAGGAAAACTAATGAAAAGAGCTTGAAAACTTTGAGTTTTAACGATAAGGACAAAATAAATGGTAAAGTGAATAGTACCAAGATTGACTTTTTAGTGTAAAAATGTGGTTTTTCGTTAAAATGAACAGTACTGTGTGCATTTCGCTAAAGTTCCCAAAATAGAATTCACTTTCTCTCTTCTCTGCCCTTGTACTATTACTTAGCCTTCCATCAATCAGTTTTCCTTATTAATCCAATATCACCTTGTGTCTATCATAGAACAGGAAAGAGGTTGATAGAATGAGATGTATACGACAGATTACAAGACAAATTCGTAGCTAATGATTCAACCAATGAAGTTCTAATCTTGTAATTGAGGCACATGCTTTTCTTGATGAAAAGTCCCTAATCTCATTAACAAAGTGAAACACCAAAACAGTTCAACTTCCTATTAGATGAAGTCAAAAGCCAAAAGCCAAAATGTGTGCATGACTCAAGTATTAGGTTCAAAGTAGAAGTAGCACGAAAACCATGAACCAACCATTAAGTAGCCAAACTATAATTCACTCTCTCTTCTCTGCCCCTAAATATATAAAAAGCGCCCCACTCTCTGATCACCATCGATATATATCATCACTTAATTTTCTCAGTTGACCTAATAATTATTAGGGAACTTTAATGAAAAGCACCCGGTACTGTTCACTTTAACGAAAAACCACATTTTTACACTAAAAAGTCAATCCGGGTACTATTCACTTTACCCTTTATTTTGTCCTTATCATTAAAACTCAAAGTTTTCAAGGCTTTTTCATTAGTTTTCCTTAATTATTATGGCTTTCACTGGTCTCAGTTCTCTCTTGTACTTGCTCTTTCTCGGCTCGCTACTTTGCAGCTTTCACTTATGCTTGGCATCCAGCCGCTTGTTGGAGCTAAAGAAGCCATCAACGATGCAATTCTTGGGATCGGACTCTTCCTCCTCAGCTGTGCAGTCAGGGTGCGTTTGGTACGTGGGACGGGACGGGACGGGATGGGACGGAACGGGACGAGGCGTTCCGTCCCGCGTTTGGTGCGCCAAAAATGGGTGGAACGGGCTGTTCCACGGGACAGATTTTGAGTGTTTTTGCGTTCCACCTCCCCCCTGGAACGGGTTTGTTCCACGTTTGTGGAACGCAATGTTTTACCATTTTAAGACAAATATACCCCATGTCTTTTTCAAAAATTACACCTTCGTTCCGTCCCGTCCCGTCCCGTTCCGTCCCGTCTGCGTACCAAACGCACCCTCAAGTCTCAACAGCCAAATGGAACCAACAGTGCCATACTTCAAAGAGCCCATGGTGCAGCAGCTTCCCAGCCCAGTTGAAAATATGAACTTTTTGCTCCCATTTCCTGGCTTCCCAACAATTCCCAAAATCCCTTCAATTCCCCCATTCCCATTCCCATTCCCAACCATGCCTTCAGTTAATAATCCTTTTGCTCCTCTACGGCCACCAGTGCTGGCTAAGATTTCAGACCCAGTGATTCCAACCAAGGAGGCAACAACCACCCCATGAATTACCTTTGTTGTAGGCACGGCAATTTCTTTTTTTTTTTTACTACTCCTAGCAAGCTAGTTCATATTGTGTGTTCTCAAATTGCAGCTTGATTTAGTGATGATTCACCTTTTTTTTCCTTTCAATGTTTTAGAGATGATGTTAACTTCATCTTTTTAGCTATAATGCACTCAATCTATTGATGACTCATTGTTCCTCAATTACTCATACCACAGGCTGATATCATAAGTACTTTTTTCAACCTTTGCGTAGCGTTTTTGTCACTACTATTTTAATCTACTCTCTAAATTGAATAATTTGCCAGTTTTTGTACTTATTGAAGGAGTGCTCGAGGCCATATAAAGTGAGTATTAATATCACTATACTAACTATTTTTAGCTATACCCTACAAGTTGGACAAAAAAAAAAGTGTTAATATCATCATCCCAATTATTTTAACCGTAATTGATCTGAATGGTGTAAAAATTGTAATTAGACCACAATACAAATGTTGCATATAAGTTGGTTAGGGAAACTAAATACTTTTCACTATTAAATTGAAATTAACATCATACGAAAAGTACATATTAACCCAGCTCACCTACTTAAGTTGCAAAAAAACATACACTCATTAGTTGATAGAACTTGCAAAGTAACATAAAGCTTACTAATTAATTAATCAACTAGAAAAGTTAAGCAGGAGGAGGTGAAAAGAGGGGGATATTAGGAATATTAAAAGGAGGGAATGGGAAATTGGGAATTGATGGGAATGGAGGGGCATTAGGAATCTCAAATGGGGGTGGGAAGGGGAATTGCGGAATTGGAAGGCCAGGAATTTGGGGTGGAAACGGGAATTGTGGAATTGGAAAGCCAGGAATTTGGGGCGGCAATGGGAATTGGGGTGGAATGGGAATATTAGGAAGTGGTGGCAAATTCTTCATCTCACCCAACTCATCCATCTTTGCCTTTCCTGAGGACTGCTCCATCACCTTTCCTTCACTTTGATCATTACCACTTCCTCCTAGGGGTTTTCCCTTGGTTTGCTCCTCCTCAACCTGTTTTGGAATCTCTGTAGGCTGCTGACGTGCTTCAACATGATTGGCTACCATAACGATCAGACACAACAACAAGCAACAATGAATCAGTCCCATTTTGAAACTCATCGTTGGAGAAAACATGAGTGAAGATATAGAGAGAGCTCAAGTTCAAAGCCTTAGTGTATGTGTGTATATAGATATATATAGAGAGAGAGAGAGAGAGAGAGAGAGAGAGGCGCATGCATGGCTCTTGATGGTCGTGATAACCATTAGAAAGAGTAGACAAGAAACTGGCAGGATTTAATTAGATGGCAATCGGCATTCGGCAGCGGCTAGCAGAGGATTGAAAGCAGTGCCGCTTCTGGCCTAATCTCATCCGTAAACTTAATGATAATTAAATGTGACTTGACTTTACATCTCTCAATACATAATAGGCAATGTGAATCAGAAGTACGTGCCAAGAAAACAGTGGTTTTCATGCATGCGCGACTGCATGTGTCTAGCATGCATACAAGCTGCTCAAGACATTCAAAGGATTAGATTTCCAGTAGTAAATTAATGGGCACACATTGCAAGAATACAATACATATACAGCACGTATTGCGAAGGATTCTACACAATTCACATTTCGATCTGAGCTAGGACCTTTTTCTTAACAAGGATTGTTGTGATGGCCGGAGATTATTCCTTCAAAAGTTAAGATTACACAAAGTTGATTGGTTAATGATTTACGATTTATCAACTTGGACATTATAAATCACGTGATTCATTTACGAATAAATTAGGTTCTCATCTCTCTTTTTGTTACTCCATGGATTAAAATATTATTCCTTTTTAATTTTTGATCAAGGTTCTTAGGTTTCAATAAACGTCATTAATAATTGGGGCATTTTGATATAGATGCCTCAAATTTGAATTTTTTTAATCAAACATCTATAACTTTTAAACTTTTGATCAAACATTCTTCTACTAATTTTTAATTAAAAATTATGATTTTTATTGTATTTAATTAATCAACTAGTTCAGAAAATAATATCACAAATATTCTAAACTCATCACAAACTTCCTATCTTATCTTATCATAATTCGTTCAAACTGAATTTTTCTTATTCAAATAATTTGTTGTTTTAAATTCTAAAAACACATAAACATCCTATTAACATACAATTATGAAATATAATATGCACATATATTAAATATAACGTACCAAACAGATATATTAAATATAACGTACCAATCATTTGGTACGTTATATAAATTTAATCTAGGTACATATTAGTATTTTGGTACGTTATAAAATATTGCTTTTGGTACGTTATGCAATTCTTTATTTAGTACGTATCAAGTTATTAGTACGTTGTATTATCCTTATTTTGGTACGTACAAAACTTATGGTACGTTATGTGTAAGTTGTGTAACCCAAAAAAAAAAAATAACTGTTCACATTAAAACATTGCACTAAAAAATATTTTGTCAACTCTTAATAATTAATTATTGGAATAAGGACTTATTTTAAATATAAATAAAAATGTGAAAACTCTTATTTCACGTTTCTACTATAAGTAGTTGTTAAAAAATTCAAATTTATTTTCAGTTGCATGAAATTAGGCAGTCTAGTCTACATCTCAATTTTAATTATAAACGAAC
Source organism: Malus domestica (assembly GCF_042453785.1). NCBI lineage: Eukaryota > Viridiplantae > Streptophyta > Magnoliopsida > Rosales > Rosaceae > Malus > Malus domestica. The sequence goes on along the minus strand of NC_091670.1, from coordinate 35,649,863 downwards.
TCTTGTTTTTTTATTATCTATATAAAATGTTGAGTTGGAATTGGAAAAACTATATTTCATCTAATTAATCTTGAACCCCAGTAGATATAATTGAATCCTTAAATTGAGGAAGGGATGAGATTCCATAAAAATAGTAATAAATTAATGAATATTATTGAGTGCATTTTTTTTTACATAAAAATGGATTTAAAAGAATTTATAAAATACTTAAATTAAGAATATACCTGGAATATAAAGTTTAATTAAAAGTAAAAGCACTTTAATCAAAAGTTGAAAAGTAATAGATGTTTAATTTAGAAAAATCTAAAATGAGGCATCTAATTCTAATTAACTGTTAATTATTTCAATAACAAAATATTTTTTTATTTCTAAATATATTCATTTATTGTTAGAAATGTTACATAGGGTATATTTATATTTATGGCTAACTTATTATGGGAACTTTAACGAAAAGATCCTGGTACTGTTCACTTTAACGAAAAACCATATTTTTACACTAAAAAGTCAATCCTGATACTATTCACTTTACCATTTATTTTGTCATTATCGTTAAAACTCAAAGTTTTCAAGCCATTTTTATTAGTTTTCCTAATTTTTTAAGGCTTATTATATTAACACCCCACAAATTGTTGAATAAACCCTACATACTTTCCCATAACACCCCCACACCCACATTCTCAATATACACCTTATATTTTATACATACACCCTACATTTTCTGTACACCCCACATTTCTCAAATCTTATAACACTCATTTTTAATTTTCTATACACCCCACTTCCTCCAAGCTTTTAGGTTTCTTTTCACTTCCATATCACCTAACAATTATGCTTTGAACTCGTTATTTGAGGCCGAGCGGGTACCTACTTTGTAATGGTATATGACTCTAGCACTAATACGACTTATGTTACTCGGTACACAAGATTAATATGAACCCTAAAAGATGATTATGAATATAGAAGTTTAAATAACTCAGCAAATGCAAGATTAAATAATTATCGATGTCATCGAAATCACTAAAACAATGAAAATAATGAAGTCTTACCTCATGTGAAGCTTCCGAAACATCGATTTCGTGTTCCATTCGTCAAAAACAATTTTTCTCAATCAACATGTTTGCAGTATCATTGGTTAGGGTTTTGTTCAACAATGGAGGATGAGAGGGTTTTGATAGTTGAGAAGATAAATAATACGCTAAAAGTGATTTGGGGTGTATTTAGAATTTTTTTTAAACCTAATAAGGTCAAATTGTCATTGCATAGTGGGGTAAATAAGTCATTTAATATTAAATTTTAATGTGAGGTGCATTCAACATTTTGTGGGGTGCTAATATAAAAAGCTAATTTTTAATCATATATTTTCATTTTTAGTTTGTACCCATTTTTAATTTGCAATCCTTTTTTAATTTGTGCCAATTTTATTTTTAGTTTTAATTTGTACCCATATATTAATTTCTTTTTATGCCCATATTTTTTAAACTTTTGTTTGTATTTGTACCCATATTTTTTATTTTATTGTACTCATTTTTAATTTTTCCAAATGTACCCATGCTAATTATATGTATTTGTTTTATGTTTTAAAATATATCAATAGTTATTTTTTAAAATATGTTAATAATTATGTGGGTACATTATTTTTTTGCTATAATTTTGTGAAGAAAAATATTACCCTATTATTGATTTTTAAGTATTATTATATTTTAAAAATATTATATGAATTTGTTTAAATTTCATAATTTGTGGGACATTAAATGCATAAATGCATGAGTTAAATCTCTTAAATGATGCTAATTAAGGACCCAATCAAAATATTTAAACAAATAAGGTTTCAATCTAACAAGCTAATTAGGGACCGAAACTAAAATGACCTTTAATTTATACCTAATTTCCTACATAATTTTTTAATCATTTGCATTGGACAATAGGTGGGTCTTGATGAATGATCATCAATGAAAACATTTTTCACGAAATAAAAATAAGTGAGTCTCATATTAATATTAATTATTGAGTAATGCTAGGGAGATTAAATTTGTAGACAAAGTTTTAAAAACTAAAGGACATGGAAGTTGATGATTAGTTTATTACTTACACGTTGATAAACATGCTTATTTAATCTCCCTAACATTACCCTTAATTATTTGATACTTGAACAATTAGATACCAAATCACCTTAAAGAGAGTAAATTTATCTCAAAAATGAATGATCTATTTAATGTATCCATTTTTTTTAAGAAAAAGTTCGAAAACTTTTCCAATTTTCCATGTTGAAAAAGAGACTATATAATGCAAAGTAACTGCATTTTAGAGGCTAAAGATGTTGAGAATGACTTCCACATTGATGGGAAGAGAGACTTTGCATGGACTTACAAGAGGTTGAGCTACTCCCTATATTGCCAATTGGTTTTATGGTGGAACCTCAACCCCTTCTTGGTATCAGAGCAGGTTGTCCCACGTGTAAAGCCATACGGCCACGCGTGCTGCACATCACCCTTGTCCATGTGCCCCGGTCACCTTTGTCCACATGTTAGGATCCACATCACCCTTGTCCATGTGTTAGGCTCCACATCATCCTTGTCCATGTGTCCGGGTCACCTTTGTCCACATTGAGAATGAGTCATGCATTAATGGGAGGAGAGACCTTACATGGGCACGTCATCCTTGTCCATGTGTAAATGTGTGGGACAACTCGCTCTGATAATGATACCATGAAGAAAGTTTACCCTTGTCCTTGTGTCTAGGTCACCACATGTGACCCACATCACCCTTGTCCATGTGTCCAAGTCACCTTTGTCCACATGTTAGGCTTTATTAAGAATGAGTCACACATTGATGGGAGGAGGGACCTTGCATGGGCATGTCACTCTTGTCCACGTGTAAATGTGTAGGACAACCTACTCTAATACTGATACCATGAAGAAAGTTGACCCTTGTCCATGTGTCCAGGTCACCACATGTGCTCCACATCACCCTTGTCCATGTGTCCAAGTCACCTTTGTCCACGTGTTAGGCTTTACTGAGAATGAGTCACATATTGATGGGAGGAGGGACTTTGCATGGGCATGTCGCCCTTGTCCACATGTAAACGTGTGGGACAACCTGTTTTGATACTTATACCATGAAGAAAGTTGAGGTTCCACTGTAAAACCAATTGACATTATGGGGAATAACCCAACCTCTTATAAGCCCATGCAAGGTCCCTCTAAGGTCTCTTCTCATCAATGTGGGATTCATTCTCAATAGAGGAGTAGTAGAGTTCTAAAGAGAGAGAGAGAGAGAGATTCTGCACAAGCCGCAGCTGCCATGGCCAGTTACAATTCGTTTCTAACTTATTTTCATAACAAAGACGACTTTCATTAGCTACAATCAAATTTTAAATGATTAATCACAGCCCGATCTAACTAAACCCTTGTTATTAACTGATATGCTGCATAGAGAGAGAGAGAGAGAGAGAGAGAGAGAGAGAGAGAGAGAGAGAGAGATTAACACTTCTGTAGAATTTTTCACTGTATCTACAAAACAAATGTTACAAGACTTGCATGACCTTACATTTACAATACAATGAATGAATGGTTAATCACATTTTGCAAGCCAAAAAACCAAAACCAACCAAATCAAATAAAGCAGACCGTGTCGATTTTTAACCGTTGGCAGTAGTATTATATGTGATTTTGACAATGACTGACAATGGAATGTTGACAACATGACTTAGATGTCCAAATAGTCCGATCCTCCCATAGCTAGCAGTTGTGCTGTTACTCGTAGCATTAACGAATACACTTAAGACCTGTGTCTCCCCACTGGCAATCGAAAAATGAAGTGGAGACACCTTCAATGAAACTCCGAAAGGAGCACTCCAGCCAACGCTATAGGTTTCATTTGCAGCAACGTTCCTCACTGTTCTCAGCACCGTTCTAGACTGGTTTAGTTTTGCTATTGTTATTGATGGCAAGTTCAGGTCACCGCCATTGATGGTAGAATTATACGTCCAACAGCTCTCACCGGTGTAATTCAAGACCACAGGAGCCGATCCATTGATGCCACAAAGAAACGACATATAATTGTCATAACCTACAAGAAGAAAACATGGTTTTCAGACAAAATATACTGTGAACCATAAACATAATCACTTAATAAAAGAAACACCAATGAGTCTTTAATCAATATCACAACTTTTGATAAGATGATTGTTCTTACCACATATCGGTTTTCTCAAAGATAAGTAAAGTTGCAATCATATGGCTCAGAGAAGAGAGCAACTTTTTTTTACAAGAAGAAACACAGAAACTTACTGGTATCAAAAATCAACCCTGGATTCAGCGCTGCTGTAGCATTTACAAAACCACTGCCCATGTCAAAGGGTGTTGCTGGAGACTGGTTTTGATCTGGAAATGCATAAGCACGCTGAGCCATTATGGGCCCACCATTTCTGTCATATAGAGAAGCTGTTGTGGAAAGTGCAGATGCAATGGCAGAAGGACTGAAATTGGGGAACTTCTGCCTAACCAGTGCAGCAAGCCCAGCAACATGAGGAGCAGCCATGCTTGTCCCGGACATCATTGCGAAGTGCTCACCTGAAGTTACACAATAATGTTTGAAGTAAAGAAAATTGTCATCTATCAACCAAAACACTAAATTAGTAAGCAAATTTTTCAATAAACAGAGTAGTTGTAATTTGAATTTAATCACTATGTCAAAGTTCTCACCTTGAAATTCAATCGAGTCTTGCCCAACAGAACTCCAAGCAGCCCATATAGAATTTCCAGGAGCTACCAAGTTGGGTTTCATTATATCTGCATCGTCTAGAAAATTGTCTTCCGGATCTGGACCTCTAGCAGAGTAATACATGATCTTTGGAGCAGAAGTACTGTAGTTTGCTTTCAAACCTCCACAAATGGTTGCAAGTGCCCCAAATTTGGTAATTCTCTTTGTCATGATATCTCTCTCCAAGGAAAGATTGTAGTATTTGAGTAAAACCTACCAAATATAACATAAAGCCTCATTAAAAGATAATAGAGAGAGAGAGAGAGAGAGAGAGAGAGAGAGAGAGAGAGAGAGAGAAAGAGAGAGTGAATCTGGACCGCGCATTGACAAAGTTGCACACCTTGGAATCCTCTGGGGATGGAATTATGATGCCGGGTAATTTCATTGGAGTAGGGTTAAGCTGAAAACCAATGACAAAAGCATCCATGGTGAACACAACACCAATTGCACTTAGGTTTTTGGCTGTTTCTAAGGATTTATGGATTGTGGAGATCCCTAGCACAAATCGGATTGAGTAGCTGCAGATCAAGAGGTTCCCCCGGACCAAATCCCGATTAAAGTTGCTCGAGTCTTGGCATTCACCAACATACATATCATCTGACACAGTTGTGCCATTGTTCAAAGCATGTGTGGCAGAAATCAGAGTGTACATCGTATCTGTTCCCGCTGTAACAGAAACAGAAGTAATCAGAAATGAGCACGCAAATCTACCACTAATTGAAAAAGGAGCTCCCACATTAAAAATCAGAAAAGAAGATAACTCAAAGTTAGGCAATGTAGACATCGTGTGAACATATCTCTTTTGACACCACCACATCGGATCTTAAAGTTCATCATATGAAGATCCAGATAACTTTAAAATTCAAATGTATCACTACTGAATGTAGATCTCTTTTCACATCTCTCTAGTTAAAGTTATTGGACTACCATACTGGATTTCAAAGTTGCATACCATATAAGATCCAAATGTGAATTAGGTAGCTTACACACTAAAATGCTATTAGTTTAACTAAGAATGGTGAACCAGCTCAAAAGTTAATATTTAACCTAAAGCATAAAGAATCAAGACAGGAATAGTTGTTAAGATTATCCTATGTGACAAATTAAAGCGAAGGAGCAATAGAATTCAGGAGAAAAACTTACGTGCAAGTCCAACTCCAGTAATGGTGACATTGTTGCCAAGCATTATAGAATTGCTGTAGTTTCTGTCATGAGAGGAAGAGCCAACGGTGAATATCCATGGACTGAAGGAAGACATGCTCTTTGGTGATGGTCCCGTATTTCCTGCTGCTTGGACAACAAATATACCAGCCTTTACAGCTGATAGTAATGCCATGTCTATGGGATTGAAAAATGTTGCAATTCCGGGAGGACGCCGGTTGGGAGTGATTGATAAGCTTATTATGTCAACCCCATCCTGAGCAGCCTGGGAATGCATAAATACGTAAAATTAAAGATGCTAAAATGGCAAATAAGCTATATAGAATAAGAAACATAGATAACTGATTTCTTATAGGTTTGAAACCCCAATAGAGATTCATCAGCATAATATAGTTCACACTTCGCAGAACTAGACAAAATTGGCATGTACCTGGTCTATGGCAGCAACAACATCAGCAGCAAAGCCTCCAAAGCTTTTGTACAATGCCTTGTAAACAGCGATGCTGGAATAGATAGACAAGTAGTTACACATAAGAACATAAAGCATTTTCAATTGTTTATGTACTGAAAAGAAATGACTTCTGTTGCACATCAAATGATTTTTTAGGTTCTAATTTTATAGAGATTTCTTAGGTTCTTAAAACAGAAGGAACAAGATGTAGGCTGTTTGAGAACCTGCTTTGGGCTGAAATGAGCTGTATGAAATCTACTCCTAGTGAAAACTCTAGTGCTTAACATATATTCTACAGACAAAAAAGAAGCTCTGTGAAAAACCAGGGCATTAAACCCACCCTCAGGTAGCATGGGTGGCCGTTTACCCTCTCAGCCACCCAGCTGAGTAGCAGAAGCTGTCCCTTAACACTACGGCCATCACAGGGTTACCGACCAAAAACAAGATGGGAGTAACTGGTAATCAATAAAACTAAGAGATCTGCTCTTAATTTGGGGTAGGAATGGTTGTGGTTGTTTACTTGTTGAAAAATTTAGGTATCAAGTATTTTTGGTGCAAAAGCACGGAACTTGGCATATAATCATCCTAACATTAACACACCACAAGTCTGCAATGACCTTGTCATGCTAACATGGTAAGCCAAAACTCAGAACAGGGAATCAAAAGACTATCTATTCTGCACAATGTTATCCAATACAGGATTGTTGCTTCAGTTCCCAACCAAAAGAAGGAAAAGAAGACATTGTTGATTCAGTTCAAACGTCACAAATGATAAGGGTTAGTGAATCTTCTAGCTGTAGGAAATCACAAACAAGTCGTTGCAAGTAAGGAATTACCTGTTTAATGTCATTATTAAATTAACCTATCATTAAGTGCCGTATCATAACTCTGCCTGTGTAAGTTTATCTTACATTGCCGGTCCCAAGTCCGGATAAAGGAGGAGGGGGAGGGCGTTAGGTAGTCGACAGCCGACACTCCTAGGTTACGTCAAATCTTTATGAAAATGAATTTGTTGTTGTTGTATTAAGTGCCGTATCATCACGGTTAAGTTTGTCTCAGGTGAAGAACATATTCTGAGTGCATTACTGATTAAATCATTCTCAGATCTAGGTTAATTTTGTTTGTCACAAGTCAAAGAAAATGTGGTTCAATAGAGCTCCTTTTTGTACCAGTAATACAAGCACAATATCAATAGACAAAGTGACACTAGGATCTAGAATTATTACTGTGAACGAGGAGCCATCCCACTTGCATTTCCGAAATGATGCCCAGCAACAACCACTCGAATTCCATGGTTTCCTGCAGCAATGGAAGCGGTGTGCCTGTAAATTAAAACGAGATCCATCAACTGTCTTTTGAAATGGATGTTAAACACATGAAAGTAAACATAAATATATCACCTTTCCATAAAATTTTAAACAATACTATATTGTTCTTAATTATCATTAAAACAGCTATATAGGTTTTTTTTAAATCAGAATGTAAATTGAGGGGTAATATGACCTTGTCAAATTTTCAACAATTTGTAGGGTTACTGGTTTATTAATTATTTGCTTTCATGTCAAAATAAATTGCATAACTTATTTATCCTAACACCAACAATTTGTTGGGTTACCAGTTATCAACAGCATTTTTCCTGCGTCTTTATGTGAATGCATTAATGCTATAAAAATGAATTTGAAAGACATAACACAGATGCAAAAGACACAATAGAGCAATTTCTCCCGGGGCAAGTTAGAAAACTCACGTGCCATGACCTTCTCCGTCAAAGGGAGAAGCGTAGTCCTGAGATGAATTGAAAACGCCTCTGGTTATAGCAGATGATGCAAAATGGCGAGCTGCAATAAGCTTCCTATTGCAGGACCCAGATGGGAAATCCGGAGTAACCTCACAGATGCCAGAAAAATGGGCTGGAACTGGATATGGACGTTCAGATGTATGGTCATCAAAACTACTGTGAGTTGGATCAATGCCAGTATCAATAAACCCAATAACTACCCCTTCTCCAGCTGATTCATATCCTCCTCCTTGAACCCATGCTCCTTGTGGTAAACCCAAGAACCGAGGAGTATGCGTGGTTGCAGTTCTAACAGAAAAGTCCAAAACCACATTTGCTACTTCTCTCCTCCTCGAAAGCTTATCAACCTCCAAAATCCAGCAATATCACCAAATTAGGAACTTATGATCAGTTACATAATTGTACATAGTGCCAGGAATATGAGTCACAAGATGATACATCACAAGGCCATGTAATGTTCCAATTTCTCACATACAAAATTAATAAATAAGATTATCATGACATATATCACATCATATTTACCACATTTTATATAGAAATGAATAATTCATACCTGATCTTGGGTAACAAACACAGCAAACCCGTTTATCAAGTAGTGGTAGCTGTACAGCTTCAGATATTTTTCCCCTCTGAACACTCTCCTCAATAATGAATCATGAACCCGAGCGATATAAGAGCTATACCTACGATCTGTTCTCGAAATATTTCTAAACCTATAAAGAAGACGTTAAAAGCATCATCGTCAATCATGTTCAAGGTCCTAAAAATACAAGCTACCGAAAACGTCAAATAGTTTAAGATAAAATGAAACAATGAGGAACAAATAAGGGAGGGGGAAAGAAAGAGAAAACAAAAAACACCATATGCATTTCGGATAATGATTAAGAACTGAATAAACTACTTTTAAGAAAGTGAAGATCTCACTGCCCATACCGAAAGATTTAAGCACTTGTTGGTCATGATAAAGTGAGTAAAGGGACAACATGATATGAACAAGTTTCCACACGTTTACAGGAGAATTCGTACAGACAACGTATGAAAAGTGACCAACATAAGACCCCATGAACCAAAAACATCCAGGCAAATTGGTTTCTCAACATTTGAACATTCATCTTAATTCTTAAACTGCATAATTAGCCATCAGAAAACAAAAATTCACAACTTTAAGAAGTAAGAAATCACAATTGAAATACCAATTCAAGGTGTAAAAAAGCAAAGTAAATTTTGAGTGACAAAATCTTGGTAAATGAAGGGTAAAAATGGTTACCTTGGTTTGTGAATGTTCAACCTCTCAGAAGCACCGCCATGTCTGACACCATTTATACTGCTCCTTCTCAACTCGGCATCGTAGTGAACGGCCGGAGCTTCTCTGAGAGTGACGATGTAAACAGCCGAGAAGTTATCAGAATCTTCGTCTTGACACAAAGAACTCACAAGCATCCCCAAAAAAAACAATCCCACTAAAAGCACCCCATGAAAGCTTCCCATTTTAGACCTAAAGCAGCAACAAGAGCAAAATCCCAGAAAAAGCACTTCCCTGGATGACCAAATCAGCTTTTGGGCACAAGTGCTTAACAACCCATATCCTCTATTTCCAAAAGCAAGCTTCTTTCATGGAGCATTTGCAGAATATGGGAAGAAGCAGAGCTGCGGAGGGAAGAAGAAGCAGAAACCCAGAGACCCTTTTTTGTACAATGTGAAAACTGGAGTGAAGGGCCGAGATAAGAAGTGATGTGGCCGACAAAACTGAGTGCTTTTCGGTGAAAAAAGTTTCTTTTTTTTGGTGCACTTTCGCTTCTGTGTGTGTACAAGAAACTAGAGAGAACACAGAAGACTCGAGGGGAGAGAGATGGAGGGAGAAGGAGGAAGAAGGAGGGAGAGAGTATTAATAGCTGGAGGCTGGAGCACCGAGAATATGTGCACACTTTCTTGGATGCTGTGCAGTTGAACGTTTAGTTTATGTAAAGAAAAAGCCACCGTCTTTGAGTCTTGGACTCTTGAGAAAATATGAACGTTTTATTTTGTTTGTATATGGTTTTATTGGATATTATTTCCTGTATCATTCTTGCACCGTCATGAGTCACTTCCCAACATTTTTATCATTGTTTGCTACTTGAAAACGATAACCACCCTCTTGAAAATGAGTCACTTTTAAAATTAGAACTCTTTAAAAAGTGAGATGGTTCGGAAATTCTTTTATTTTATGTTTTTGACATAATTCACGTACCAACATTATAAAATATTATGTCAAAAAAAATAAGGTGACAGATAATCCATAAAGAGTCTTTTTTTTTAAAGAGTATCCATAACATTTCTCTTATTACTTATTACAATAACTTAAAGGAATTATTATTGACACTCTAAAAATCTCATTTTACACTCCAAACTTTCTATAATTAGAAAGAAAAATACATTTATGAGAAGTATAAAATGAGATTTTTAAAGTGCTAATAACATTTTCTTAACTTAAAAATGTTTAAGTTTCACTCGAAGGCAAATGAGTATAGCGTAAAATCCCAATTTTATTTGTAACACTAAAACAAGATAGCCCATAATTACATGTATTTTACGTTACTTAATTAAAGTTATTAGCATGTTAAGTTTGAAATTTATCACACATAAAAGGTGAGAATGTGAAGTTAAAGTCACACATTATTGAAATAAGAAACGTTGCATGTACATATAATGATTTTGATTACTCATCTTTTGCTGATTAATAGAGTGAAACCTTTAACTCTTTTCAATAGCAATATAAGTTTCCTTTTTGAAAAAAAAGAAATTAATTAAAGCACAAAGCCATTAGGACAACCATTACAAATATAATCCACAAGCAATGCATTCCTTGCACGTTAACGAATAACAAACAACCAAATACAATGAGAATTTTGTGTATTCCCGAAATTGGCTAGAACATCCGCTACAAATTTTGCTTGTCTAAAAACAAGTATGAGCAATGAGTTTTGATCCTCCAAGAAACTCCATTCCTTCCAAGCACACAATGAACCAGTAATTTACGCCTGCCGCCAAAATGTGAGTCAAGCAAAGCTCCATATTTTCTGGCTATCTGTTCGGGAAAGTAATTGCAGTAATTCATTGCCAACCATTTTCATTTCTGTCAATAAGGAGGAATGATGGTGGTTTGATGATGGGTGTGAACATTCTCACTTGTCTTGGCCCTTTTCTTTTCTTTTTAATTTGTCTAGTTGCCCCAACGTTCTAATTTTTTAAGGTCACCCGTGATATCCTCTGAGTCTGAAGAGAGAGAGAGAGAGAGAGAGAGAGAGAGAGAGAGAGAGAGGTTTTTGGCCCTTTTGGTGTTAGTCTCATGGGTGGGAGGTCTTGTGGGACGGTCATGTATTGAGTACCAGTGATGAGTGCGCATGTGAATGCCAAGAAAGGCCAAATTTCAGTCCTATGAAATTAGAGAGCCACTTATACATAAGATTAAGATAGGTTCATTGTTATTGTGACGTTCTGATTCAATAATACATTATTATAGAAAGAAAAACTTGCATATGATAACAAGTACACATGAATCGAAACGTCACTTGACGATAAATTACTTCTACGTAAGTCCTTATTCTTAGAATTGGCTTTACATCTCCTTTGTAACAACCGAAACTTCTTCGTAGTGACACAGTTCCACGCCTCATTTCATAGGGAGTCAGTAATATTGGATCTAATCTGGTCACTAGAAGAGAACCCCTTCTTCCCAGAAGCGTCAAGAAGCGATCTTCTCAATATATTTTGGAAAATATACACAAATAGAACATGATAACACTTCCAACCAAAAATACAATTGAACGATACTAAACCTACAATGAAACATATTCGTAACAAGTTTTATTCTATTTATGATAGTGTCTTTCCCGTTCAAATTTTTATTAAAAATTTGTAACCAGTTCGATTTATGGATATTTCACTTATTATTCCATATATTTATCCATACCCCATATGGTAGGCCAAACTATGATGCTAATGCAATGCATTCATAGTGCACTTTAGGAAGTATGATTTATTTAATAGTCGTTGGGAGGGTTCTTGGTAATATGCTCTATAGTGCTAAAAGGAGCCTGATTCGTACAATCATTTGGATCACTCTTTTCCGAGTCTAATTGATGGCCTCCTCCATGTGACAACATCAAAAGGAAAAGGGAAAGGAAAAAGAGAAAAATAACATATCTACCGTTGGTGCTTGATTGATTCCATCCGTTTGGAACAAAAAAGGTGATCGTGTTTGGAATTTGTTTTCCTTCTATGTATACCGTATACACATTCAGCGAAAAACTTGGCAGAAACAGTTCAAACTTGCATTCCTGCAATAATTTATAGGTTGGTTATTGGAAGGTAGGGTTCAATGTTGGAAGAATAATGCAAGTGGAAGTAGGAAGAATAATGCAAGTGGAAGTAGGGTTCAATGTTAGAAGAATAATGCAACCCTTTGTTTAAGTTTTTGATGGATAAGAGCTCAGCTCAATGCTAGTGTTAGCTGGTTGTTATTCCCTCATCATTGTAAAGCTAATTAGTGGTTTAAGTTAGAGATAGTGGAGGTCACATCGATTGCAAGTCCACCACTGGTTACTGTACCTTTGTTGGTGGAAACTTGGTCACGTGGAAGAGCAAAAAACAAACTGTCATCGCAAGATCAAGTGTCGAAGCTGAATATCGTGCAATGGCCTCAACCGCGTGTGAGCTGATATGACTAAAAGAACTTTTATGTGGCTTAGGTGTGTTCACGGCTCAACCAATGACCTTATTGTGTGACAACCAGGCTGCCATGCACATAGCATCAAACCCTGTCTTTCACTAGAGGACGAAGCATATTGAAGTCGACTACCACTATCTCCGTGAACAAGTACAGTCGCAGGTGATTCAGACGCATTATGTAAAAAGCTCTGATCAACTGGCTAATATATTCACCAAACCTATGGCTTCTCATCAGTTTCAAAGGCTCCTCTCCAAGCTTGGATCCATCAACCTTTTGGATCCAGCTTGAGGGGGAGTATTGGAAGGTAGGGTTCAATGTTGGAAGAATAATGCAAGTGGAAGTAGGAAGAATAATGCAAGTGGAAGTAGGGTTCAATATTGGAAGAATAATGCAACCCTTTGTTTAAGTTTTTGATGGATAGCAACTCAACTCAGTGCTAGTGTTAGCTGGTTGTTATTCCCTCATCATTGTAAAGCTAATTAGTGGTTTAAGTTAGAGATAGTGGAGGTCACAATGATGCTTCCTTAGCTGCCATTATCCTCTACCTTTTGATCTCCACTCTCCTTCCCGTTTCTTATCCTATATATGTTTAATCTTGTAGCTATTTCAATCATAAAATATACATCAAAATTCAATATGGTATCAGAGCAGGAAAAATAACTTGCTGCTGCATTCCTACCATCTCTGATATGGCGGAAGAAAATTCTTCTTCGTCTGAAGCTGAAAATTCCCAGATATTTTCCTCCTCAACCTTGTCTGAGGTGGATGTCAACCCAAATCAAAGATTAAGCTCGGTCGTGTTAAATGAGTTTAATTACTTGCCTTGGTCGAGAGCAGTGAGTCTTGCCTTAGGTGGAAGGTCCAAGCTAGGGTTCAAATATGGAAGCATCGAAGTTCCTAATACGCCCTCACCAACATATGAATCCTGGCTTTGCAAAGATCAGCTAGTTATGTCATGGCTCCTAAATTCCATGGAACGTAAACTAGCTGAAATATTCAGTTATTCTGAATCATCATTCAAGCCATGGGAAACAGTCAAGGAGATGTATAGCAATCAGAACAATGTTGCACGTGTGTTTCAATTGAAGAAGGACATTTCCAACCTACAACAATATGGAAAACCCTTTGTTCAACTTCTAGGCAGCATGAAGAGCATGTGGAATGAGTTGGAAATGTATCGGCCTTATACAACTGAAGCATCCGTACTACTGAAAAGGGCAGAAGAAGATAAGATATTCCAACTCTTGTCAAGCCTCGATTCAGGATACGAAGACCTGTGAAGCCACATACTCATGAACCCCGAACTACCTTCCTTCACCAGTGTATGTACAGCAATCCAACGTGAAGAAGTACGAAGGAAAGTCATGAACATTGGCACAAAGACCAGTGTAACTGAAGCAAGGGCTTACCTAACCAACGAAAGAAAATACAAAGTAAAGAATCCACACTTGAGGTGCCAACACTGCAACTATACTGGTCACGTTAAGGAGACATGCTGGATCTTACATCCAGAATTACCGGAGTTCATGAAGGATAACAATGGCTCACAAAGACAAAATCGTGCACCACACAGAGCCTACAATGCATCTGCCTCAACCTCACATGGGTCTGATGCACTCAAGAGCTTCACAGCAAATCCGACTGCACTTATAAATGATTTTGCAGCATATCTTCAAAGCAAAAAAGAAGGGATTAAGAGTGATCAAACGATTGGTTTTGAAGATGGAAACTCAACAGCTTTGCTAGGCAAGTTCACTGGTTTCTTAACAGACACACAACACTTGCCCCGAGATGACATGCTAGGTATCATGATTGTTTTCAAAACTGCTCTTAATATAAATATGATGCATGATTTTTGGATTGTTGATTCGGGTGCCACAGATCATATGACCAATCATGTTTCTAAGTTTCACAAGTTTGAAAAATTTTCACAACCTTCTCAAGTTTCAACTGCCAATGGTGAGAGTTCTAAGGTTTTGGGCAAGGGAAATATCAACTTAATGTCGGACAAAATTGAGTCAGTAGCCTTATATGTTCCTTCTTTTCCATTTCAACTTCTATCTGTGGGAAAAATCACCAAAACCTTAAATTGTTTAGCCATCTTCTCTCCTCACAATGTCATTTTTCAGGATTGTCTCACCAAGAAGACGATTGGTGAAGGGTTTTACCTAGATGGTCTCTATTACATATCAAAGAGCAGTCCTAGAGGATTTCAAGCCAAGTCCAATCCATCCCAGGATAGTCAATTGTGGCATCAACGTTTAGCTCATCCTTCCCAACCTGTTCTGTCATCTTTGTTTCCAAACTTAGGGAATGATTTAATTCAGTGTGAAACATGTCATCTGTCTAAGGCCACTAGATTGCCTTTTAACTCATCCTTATCTAGGACTAGTAAAGTTTTCGAACTAGTTCACTCAGATGTATGGGGACCAACGTTTGAATCTTTTGATGGTTATAAGTATTATGTAATCTTTGTTGATGATTTCTCTAGAGCCACATGGTTGTACCTTTTAAAGTCTAAGAGTGAAGTGATAGAAGTTTTTAAGGATTTTCACAACCTTGTTAAGAACCATTTTTCCTCTCAAATTCAAACCTTAAGATCTGACAATGGCACCGAATATATGTCCCATATCATGTCACAATATTTGAGCAAGCATGGTATCATGCATCAAACAAGTTGTGTTGGCACACCTCAACAAAATGGTGTAGCCGAAAGAAAAAATCGTGAAATACTGGAAAAAACGAGAGCATTAATGTTACAAATGAATGTACCAAAGAGATTTTGGTCCCAATGAGTCATGGCGGCTGTGTACATCATCAATAGACTTCCTAGCCAAGTCTTGGAGTTTAAATCTCCCCTTGAAGTTATGAAAGGAAGAAAAATCGACCTTTCACATCTTAGAGTCTTTGGTTGTGTCTGTTTTGTTCATGTTCAGCCATACCATCGAGTATCTAAATTGGACCTTAGAGCTCTCAAATGTGTTTTTCTTGGTTATTCATCAACACAAAAAGGATAAAAGTGCTATGATCCTCAACTGAGAAAAATAATTGTATCCCAAGATGTTCGATTCCATGAAGCTAACCCTTTTTTCAACAAATCACATAAAGCCACAAGTCAGGGGGCGTATATCTTAGACCTGCTTCCTTTACCAAGAATCAGCACTCCAGATGTTTTAAATGGTAGAGTTTATAACCATGACAACATCGAAGAATCTCCTACACCTCTCACTAAAGTCAACAATGAAGGCACTCATCCTGATGGTTCTATGCATGATGATGACAGCGGCAATCAAGGAAATCTTCAAATTGTGGCTGATAACTTGAACGAGGATGAGACAACTCCCCCAATACCTCGACGCAATCCTCAGCGTGATAGACAACCTCCCACAAGGTTTCAAGATTTTGTCACATATAAACCGAGGCATCCAATCTCTAATTGCGTGTCGTATCAAAAGGTAACTCCATCTCATGCTGCCTTTCTTAACACCATTTCAAGTCACAGTGAGCCTCAAAACTTTCATGAGGCTAATAAACAAGCTGTGTGGAAAGAAGCAATGCAAGATGAACTCAAAGCACTAGACCAACACAACACCTGGAGCATCACCAAACTTCCAAAAGGAAAAAGGGCAGTGGTCTGCAAATGGATCTATAAGATCAAGTTTAATTCTGATGGTTCAATTGAGAGGCATAAAGCCAGGCTGGTGGCTCGAGGATTCACTCAAACATTTGAGGTGGATTACAATGAAACATTTGCTCCTGTTGCAAAAATGAACTCAGTTAGGGTCCTATTGTCTGTTGCCGTCAATAAGGGTTGGTCCATGTACCAAATGGACGTGAAGAACGCCTTTCTACATGGTGATCTTAAAGAAGAGGTCTATATGAGATTGCCACCAGGACACTCTCAAAGCCAGGAACCTGATTTGGTGTGTAAGTTGCATAAGTCGATTTATGGATTGAAGCAATCGCCTCGTGCTTGGTATGCAAAACTAAGTTCCATTCTTCATAGTGTTGGTTTCAAAAGGAGTAATGTAGATTCATCATTATTTGTTCGCACGGGAGCTGTGAGCAAATTAATTGTGTTGATATACGTGGATGACTTAATAATCACAGGTGATAATGCTGCAGAAATCTCCACACTCAAACAGTCACTTCAACAAAGATTTGCTGTTAAAGATCTCGGGGTGTTGAAGTATTTTCTTGGAATCGAAATGGCATCTTCACACAAGGGACTATTTCTTAATCAACGAAAATACGTCATGGACCTACTCAAGGAAGCTAATATGAGTGAGGCTAAGCTTGCACTTACCCTTCTCGATAACAAGCTCAAACTTGACTTGGGAGGCACGCCACTCTCGGATATCAGCTTCTATTAGAGGCTTGTCGGCAAGCTGATCTACCTAACAATCACCAGACCGGACATCTCATATTCAGTGAGTATCGCCAGTCAGTTCATGCACTCCCCTACCATCGAGCATCTAAACCTTGTCAAAAGAATCTTACGTTACTTAAAAGGGTCCGTTGGTCGTGGCATCCTCATGGCGAAGAATGACAACACTCAAATAATGGGGTACTACGATGCAGATTGGGCAGGAAACGCCATCGATCGCAAGTCCACCACTGGTTACTATACCTTTGTTGGTGGAAACTTGGTCACGTGGAAGAGCAAAAAACAAACTGTCATTGCAAGATCAAGTGCCGAAGCTGAATATCGTGCAATGGCCTCAACCACGTGTGAGCTGATATGGCTAAAAGAACTTTTATCTGACTTAGGTGTGTTCACGGCTCAACCAATGACCTTATTGTGTGACAACCAGGCTGCCATGCACATAGCATCAAACCCCGTCTTTCACGAGAGGACGAAGCATATTGAAGTCGACTGCCACTATCTCCGTGAACAAGTACAGTCGCAGGTGATTCAGACGCATTATGTAAAAAGCTCCGATCAACTGGCTGATATATTCACCAAACCTATGGTTTCTCATCAGTTTCAAAGGCTCCTCTCTAAGCTTGGATCCATCAACCTTCTGGATCCAGCTTGAGGGGGAATATTGGAAGGTAGGGTTCAATGTTGGAAGAATAATGCAAGTGGAAGTAGGAAGAATAATGCAAGTGGAAGTAGGGTTCAATGTTGGAAGAATAATGCAACCTTTTGTTTAAGTTTTTGATGGATAAGAGCTCAGCTCAGTGCTAGTGTTAGCTGGTTGTTATTCCCTCATCATTGTAAAGCTAATTAGTGGTTTAAGTTAGAGATAGTGGAGGTCACAATGATGCTTCCTTAGCTGCCATTATCCTCTACCTTTTGATCTCCACTCTTCTTCCCGTTTCTTATCCTATATATGTTTGATCTTGTAGCTGTTTCAATCATAAAATATACATCAAAATTCAATATTGGTGCACTGTAAAATTTTGAGGGTTTTTGTCGCAAAATATAAAAGAAACTGTGTCCAACTTAAAAGTAGAAAAGTAATTCAAAGGGATTTAAAAAGTCTTGTTCATCGCCCTCAGATAGATGTTCTTACCAGCAACTGGTTCTAGCGTATCCCATTCCGAAAGAAAGGTTCCAATTCACGCATTACATATCACAAAAAGGGTTCCATGTTTAATCCTCTAAATTGGGCAAACTATTTGATAAAATGTCTCAAAACGGTAGATTGAGCTTGGCCTTGGTCCAATGGTCTTTTAGACTGATCTTGGACTCTCATTCATTCATTTGCCCAAAGCCCAACATACCAAATGGGCTCGGTCCCGCATATTTTTCAGTGGTTCAGCCTCAAGATTTAATGGTAGTTTGAGGTTGAAGTCTTGAACAGGTGACATAATCCTAAACTGCTTTAGAATTTAGAGCACCCATTCAAAGTTTGTAACTTTATCCGTTATAGTTGAGACTATCAGCGGAAGTGTGAGAGAGGATGGCATTGGCAGCCATAGCCATAGCTTCATCAAATCCCCTGCATTCTTCTTCTCTAGCTTTCACAACTTCCACAGGAAGAGGAAGAGGAGGCAGCTGCTGCACAAGGACAAGGAGGAGGAGCCATTGCCTAAAGATTACTGGGTCCAATCCAGCTCATGACTCTGCTCTTTTCCAAGCAGCCCACCACACTGTATATCTGTATCTGAATTTGAATTGTTTATGTGGTTATATTTTCTTTGTGAGGAGATTTCTGTTTGCTGAATAAATGCTCAAGAAATTGGACCTTCAAGCTTAATTTAATTTTGGTTGGTTTTCATCATAATTTATTTTGCTGCACTTGGTTTTCTTAGCAACTTGGTGGAGGGCATGATGTTGGAAAAAATTGCTTGGTTGAAAAGAACCATATAAGATGAAGGTTGAAGAAAGGGTGGCTTTTTTCACATATAAGTCATTGATAATGTTACACTTCAAAGAAAAATAATTCGAACTAAATACTTTAGGGAAAACCCCAGTTGACTTTGTAATGAGAGAAGGGCACCAAAATCAATTAGAGCATAGCAAGTGGATAGACGAGGCTCTTGAAGTATTTTGTATAAAGATTATAGTTGTCGGGGTTTTTGCTAATTTGCTGGAAAGAGGGAGTCATTAGGTGAGTGAGCTTATGCTTTATAGAGAAGAATGAAGCTTGCTTTCTTTCTTGCTTTGATAGTTTGTATGATTGTTATATGTAGGAAGGAACTAATGGAAGGAAGATTCATATTTGAGTTTGTAGGTGGATACGTACATTAAAAGTGGTATGGTAATTGGATTGGGGTCTGGCCAAGCTTCTGGTATGGCCATACAGTATATAGGTCTGCAACTTGGCGCAGGTGCTTTGAAAGACATAGTTGGGATACCAACGTAAGTATGCATTCTTTCGCCTGATTTAGAATTCATGCTTCTTTTTCCAGGCTCCTTCTAAAGTTCTTAAGATCACTGAAGTATGGAAATACGTGATGTCTTCGAGTCGTATATTTCTCCTAAACTCCATCAACAGCTGAAACTGAGAGAACTTGGAAAAACCTTTCGTTTTCTTTCCTTTTTAAGAATTCAAAAAGGAATGTTGCTTTGGATTTATGCAGGTCCGTAGCATGCGCAAGCCAGGCAGCAAGGGCAGGAATTCCATTGGGTCACTACGAGTATTGTTCTCAAGTGTGCACAAATTCTAACATAAGAAATTTCCTTTCCATCTGTAACGATATTTCAAGAAACTTTCTTGACCAATGTGCAGTGCACTACTCTTAATGTGCAATCGTTGCAAGATTCTCTGAAAAATAAACCTTAGTAAAATGTATCATTTTAACTTGCTCCTTTGTAGATTGACTTTGCATTTGATGATGCTGATATATTAGAAGAAAGGACACTTATTGCTGTCATTGGACGATCTAGGTTGCAGGCCGAGGAGTCCATAATCCAAGAGAAGGTGAGTCCTGATACCGTTGTCTGTCCTGCGTATATGAATTGTTAGAACTCAAGCAATCCAATGGAAAATCTCTCACCCAGTCTGCAATGATGTCTTTTAGGTTTTCGGAACTATCCAATTTGTATGATGTGGTTTGTTAAAATCATGTTTTGTAATATGAAATGCTTACTGGAAATTTTCCTTTTGTCATTTCCCCTGCAGGCGATAGTAAACGCAGCAGATAAACTTGTGTTCATGACCACAGAAAAACAGTACAAAAGTGGTCCGGATGGTTCTATTCCAGTTTTGGTGAATCCTGTAAGCAACTCTATTCGTTTATCTGTATTAAACGAACCGTGAAGCCATGGTAAGAGAAAAATTGTCTGAACACTCGAACTAAATTTCAGCTCAACTGGTTGCAAGCTGCTGAAGAAATTGATGACCTTTTTTTAGGCGATGCTGAGGTATGGTCTCTCTTCATACCATTCTCTCTTCTGTTTATAGCTAATCTTCATACATTATTATCTTGTTCATCAGAAGAAAGTAAGCATATGTCACTAGTTTCTTTCATTAAACAAGAGTTTGCACCTTTTTTTTTTGTAAGAAGAAACCAAAACTTTAGAATTGAAAATCGTTATGAGACGGAAGGAACTGTTAAATAATTAACTGATATTACTTAAACAGTTGTCTTTCCTAATGATACTTCGCTTCTTCACCTTCTGAAGGTATGGAGAAGACCATCAGTTGGACTGGCAGGTCCTAATGGGGGTGACTTCCCACTAGTCACCAACGAAGGCCATAATGTTCTTGATATCATATTTACGTCTCCAATCCTAAGCCTCGGTAGGTCTTACAGTACGATCTTTTCTTGTTTTAATACATGCTTCCACGCTTGTAGATAAGTTTGCATGTCTTTGTGAACTTCAATTGCAGCTGAAGTATCGAACAGCCTTGATGAAGTTGATGGGGTCGTAGACCATGGAATCATTTCCAAGTTCCCGTTAAGTTTCTGATCTCCCCTGTGAACTGTTACTAGATCAAGTACCAAAGATCTTATACCTACCTTCAAAAAAATCGTTCTCATGGCTTTCCATGAGTTTCATTTCTGAGAATGTTGATTAGGTAACATGCACAACTAATACGTGTTCTCTTACTTGTGGCGAAGTACAGATGCACGGCAGTAATCGCTTCGGAAAGTGGACTGTCTGTTGTTGATAATCTGCCTAAGAATGCTGTGAAGGAACCTTAAGAGCAAGATCCTGCATCACAAACTTACACCGCGGTTCGGTATTGTTTCTGCATATAAGCTTGCATCATATACAAAACACATCATTTTGTGTAATGTGGCGTGCATATCGCTTCGGACGCTTATCACTTTTATCCATTCGACGCGTGTGTGTATATATATATATTGCTTCTGTATATATAATGCAGTGAAAGGGCGGAACTTGGGTTGGACCAACCTTACCAACCCGAATTTTAGACAACCCAATGGTTGATGAGTTGAGCAAATGCAATCAGAGGAATCTCCTGCCTGATAAATCAATGTATGAATATTCAAATATATAGTATATACTCATGTATCTAAATTTTTCCGCTTATATATATCAAGAAAGTTGAGGTTCTACCATAAAATCAATTAGCAATATGGGAAGTACTCCATTCTCTTATAAGCTCTTGTAAAGTTCCTCTTTTCACCAATGTGGACTTTTTTATCTTCACATCCTCACATGCCCTCTCACATGTGTCGAATTTTCAAGCCAAATACATGGACTACAAGAATTGGGTGACGTAGAGCACGCATGGCCGTTGAGCTTCACATGTGGGCCAACCTACTTTGACACCATAAAAAAAGTTAAGGTTTCATCCTAAAACCAATTAGCAATATAGTGAGTAGCTCAACCTCTTATAAGCCTTATAAGGTTTTTCTTTTCATTGATTTAAGACTCTTTTATTTTAACATCCTCACAATATTTGACAAAAAAAAAAATCCGCTTATATAATGGCAATTGTTAGCCACTTAGTACTACGGTCTAGTGGTATTCCTCTTCACTTGTAAGTGAGAGGTATTAGATTCGATTCTTACCAAAAGCGAATTTGAACCACATTATTGCTAGCTCATTTCCAACCCTTGGGCAAAAACCTAAAATTTTTAACTCATAAAATTTAGGTTTTAACCCAGAAACAATTTTTTTTGCTCCAACCCTTTGGATTAAAATTTTAGCCCCAAATCATTAAAGAATGAATTTAGGCTAATTTATTTTCTTAAAGTAACTTTTTTAAAAGAAAAAAATTTATTTAGACTATCCTAATTTAATTTTATGAACATTTTAACCTAAAAATATGTAGATTCCAACAAATATTGAAAAAGCACTAACCAACACCATGAAACTTGAAACACTATAAAAGAATATGAAACTCATAAAAGAAATTTTTTTTAATTACTTTAGCCGTTGGATTTAAATTTGGACCTTTAGATATTTTTTTAACCGTTGGATTTCATCAAATTATATCTTAACCGTTATATTTAATGAATTTATAAATATAAAACTAAAAAAATATATACATATATAATGGACCAACCCTACTAACCTAGGGGGAAATCCTGGTCTAAATTTGGCCCATAAATGAATTTTGAGTTTTAACTCATGTGTGCCCCAGGGTTGGAGCAAATTGGGTTAAGTTTATAACCTAAAATTTAAGTTTTACTCCAATGGTTAAAATAAGTCTTAGTGTAGATAATATCGTTTGTTTAAAAAAAAAATGGCAATTGTTCATTGTGCAATACTTTTTTGCTTGAAAGGTGTTTGTGTAATTATGTATTACTTAAAGGATTTCCATTGCAAATTTTTGTATGGTTTTTCCCAGAAGTTACTTACTGAAAGATGCGAAATTGGATTTTCTAACAACCGAATCTTTACAATCGATATGTGTAATGATATGTGTTTTATTTTTTGGGACCACAAATTAACAAACAATTGATAATTACCAATGCGTTTTGCGTGCGCATAAAAGATTAAAGAGAATGATACTCATTTAGTTAAATCTCAACTATTCTTTCGTAAAAAATATGTGTCGAGGTAAATTTTCATGGACAAGGATTGTCTGCCCTCCCTTTTTTCATGCCCTCCTGTTTGTGTGGTCACGGTTAAATCACGTCAACATTTTATATTACTATTTATTTTTATCTTATTATCTTTATAAAATAATAATATAAAATGTTAACATGACTTAACCGTGACCACACAAAACAGAAAGGCATGAAAGAGCATGAAAAAAAGGAGAACAGACAATCCTTGTCCAATTTTCATTACCTAACCTATCTGTTTTGTAGAATGGTTCCTTGAAACTATACAATGGGAACAAGTGAGTCAGCAAGGTTTGACAATGTCACCCATCAACTTCTCCTCTTTGGGTCAACATCTGTAAGCTTCATACAGTGATGCAATTTCCAGGGCTTTGCTAGTTCCTTCTCTTTCATTTTCTCTGATTTCATTTTTGTCATTATGTAGTGTTGTTTGGTAATCGAAATCAATTATTTTATAGATGTCCCTTTTGGATTTGGTGTTCGTTTTTGTTTCATGCAATCAACGAATTGTAAAATACATAGATAATCCAATGTCAATG
Source organism: Malus domestica (assembly GCF_042453785.1). Lineage (NCBI taxonomy): Eukaryota > Viridiplantae > Streptophyta > Magnoliopsida > Rosales > Rosaceae > Malus > Malus domestica. The sequence continues at coordinate 35,626,005 of NC_091670.1, read as the reverse complement.
CTAAATTACCACAGGGCTTTGCTAGTTCCTTCTCTTTCATTTTCTCTCATTTTGTTTTTGTCATTATGTAGTGTTGTTTGATAATCGAAATCAATTATTTTATAGATGTCCCTTTTGGATTTGACGTTCATTTTTGTTTCATGCAATCAACTAATTGTAAAATACATAGATAATCCAATGTCAATGCTAAATTACCACAATATTTTAATTTATTAGCAAAATGATTTTTAGATTTATTGATTTTTGCAAGGAGGAAGGCACCTTTGTTTTATGTCTCGTTTAATAAATAATTTTGGTCACATAATATATAATGTATAATTACCATAATATATAATTAATCACAATATGCGGTTTATATTATTTTATGCCAGAGGGCACGCCAAGGTTGACAACTGCACACTGCAGAATGTGCAAGCACATTGCATAATGTTGTCTAGTCTCCCTCTGGTGCGCCCAAAATCCTTCAAACCAGACAATCATTTGGCTTTCTTTTTAAATAACTTTAATGAAAAGTTTCTGGTACTGTTCATTTTAATTAAAAATCATATTTTTACACTAAAAAACCAATTTTGATACTATTCACTTTACCCTTTATTTTGTTCTTATCGTTAAAACTTAAAGTTTTCAAGTTATTTTCATTAGTTTTTCTTTCTTTTTATCTGTTTGGTTTTTTATGGAATTTTTATTTATTTATTTATTTTATTATACGATTCAGCTATAAGGCTATGAGTGTTTTAGCTATTAGAATCAATTTTCACAACTATTATATATTTTGTTTTTAATCTTAATCATCCATTATATGCATCATTCAATACTACGTACCATTGCTTTTGTTATGAACGATGCTGAATGGAGTTTGAACTCAAAAAATAGCTAAATTGATTACCTCACGAGTGGCGGCATTTCAATAATCCCAGGTCTACAAAACTTCGGTCATTTAGTTGGTTGTGTGTGACATATGTGATCATGCAATTAGATTATGACCAATTTCTATTTTAAACTTAGTAGATTTAGTCCACAGTACAATATTTGTTCGATTGAAATATTGATGAGTACACGTTTCCAATACCAAATGAATTCTCTATCAATAAATTCTTCAAGTTGTAATTTTTATTTGTTATCACTTCTTATACATATAAGAAACAATTTTTTTGCAAAATAATGTACGATAGACGTTTTCTCCGAATCTTGTTAGCTTAAAATCGTTTTTTTCTTACTTCTTACATATATAATATTTCCTCAGTTATATTAAGTTCATAAATTTCTGCCAATTCGAACTCATGTTTACATTAATAAAATTCAACCAACGGATACGTAATACGTATATAAACTCTAAAATCACATTAATGGTGGTTAACACTTAACAATTATACATAACGTTAACGTTTATGTCAAACACAAAGGAAGAGGAATTCTCAGCATTTGCATGGCGAAAAACCGAGCTATATATGGCCTGGCTAGCTAGATAGGACTTAGGAGAAAAACAGTCATTTGTTCACAGTGATTATAAAGTGTATAAGTATTCCGTGCATAAATTGGAGAAATTTTTAGGTGTTCCCGTCATCCCACATCACTATGGACACTTGGTGTACCCATCCAATCAGGGGATGACACGTTTCCCATTAAAGAATCTTTCTGATTTATTTTTTAAGAAAATCAATTAAACAAACACTTTAATGGGAAACGTGGCATCCCCTAATTGGATGGGTACACCAAGTGTGATGGTGATGTGGGGTGACGGGAACACCTACAAATTTATCCATAAATTGATAACCAAGTGATAAATGTTTAGGTTAGAACATTAGCAAAAAAGATTAAATAAATAAATAAATTCATCATCTAATGATAATTCAAAGTCAAACTATTTATATATAAAGTTTATGATTGGGAACATGAATCTTCGTGATTTTTTATTTTATTTTGAGAAAGTATCTGAAAATATAATATCTGATTAATTACAATGTAAGCAATTCCTAATTAATATTATGTTAAAGGATAAAATTAAACAAACTGAAGCCTGATCTGGGGAAGGCGAATTAAGATTTGATGACATGTTACCAGCAATGCCCGTTCTAATTCTACTTTGACTTTAATTAGCTAAAATTAAATTAATTGCACATGCATTTGATATAATTAGAAAGTCACCATAAAATTAACTGACAATATAGAGAGTAATTCAACTTATTTATAAGTTCATGCGAAGTTTCTCTTTCCAATAATGTGGAACTCATTCTGATGTGCAACGAATTTTCAAGTTTAACATATAGACAATACAAATGGAATAACGTGGGACATGTGTAGCCATTGAGATTTATATGCGAAACAACCTATTCTAATATCATAAAAAAGTTAAAATTTCACCGTAATTGAACTAATAACAATATAGGCAGTAACCTAACTTATTTGTATGTCCATACAAAATCTCTCCTCCCATAATGTAGAATTCCTTCTCAATATAACGTAATATCAGCATCTACCGCATCACAATTGTACAATATGTACAATTTATAAGCTTTCTCTTTAAATTGAAAATATAATTTCAAGCATAAATAAGGCTGGAAAAAAAAAGGACGTTACGTGATCGAAAATGTTGTTTAATTTAGTCAATCATACAAGTTCAGTTCGCACACTAACGTAGCAACATGCACTCAAGTTTGTTGTGTAATGGCCTGTGTTACGAAACCGGAATGGAGGTAGAAGAAAGGGAATTGAATTATTCCCCAACTGATTCCGACGTTTACTAAATTTTGAGAATGAAAATAGGGAATTTTAACGAAAAGCACCCGATACTATTCACTTTAACGAAAAACCACATTTTTACACTAAAAAGTCAATCCTGGTACTATTTACTTTACCCTTTATTTTGTCCTTATCATTAAAACTCAAAGTTTTCAAGCCCTTTTCATTAGTTTTCCTATGAAAATATTTGTGGGCTCCACCCAAAATCAGTAATCAGATTCCTAATATTGCCGGAATCTAATTACCAACTTGGAGGAGGTATTTGAATTTCGGAAGAAAGCCAACTTCCGGTATCAGACTTCTCTGCCGAAATTACCATGCCCCTTTCATCATGATTCAACCACGAAAAGCACACTCATCCCCACCCCTTAATCAACTCACACCGCAGCACCACCTCCTAGACTGCCAAGACCCACCACCAACCGAACCCCAACAGTTCTACCAACAAACTCTTGACGGTCGCAGATCCAATTCCAGTTGTGGAGAGACAGATGCAGAGGAGTATATAGATAAAACCAAACCTTATGATTTGCACACTGAGATATGGAATTGGAAAAATGGGAACTTGACTTACAGTTTGGTTTTTTTTTTAGGAAAACTAATGAAAATGGTTTGAAAAGTTTGAGTTTTAATGATAAGGACAAAATAAAATGTAAAGTGAATAGTACCAGGATTGACTTTTTAGTGTAAAAATGTGGTTTTTCGTTAAAGTGAACAATACCGGATGTTTTTCGTTAAAGTTCCCTTTTTTTTTCCCAATTCGATTGCAGACATTTTTATAGATAGCATTGACGGCTGACAACTCCCGTTAAAGAAGATGATCGCAAAAACTAATTGAGGATGCAGAGGGGGGGTAGAGTAAAGAAGGTTGTGGTGGAAGTGGAACCGTGAAGGTTCCAGAACCTCTGCCAACTCCCGTTAATTTTGTTGTTGGGTTTTTTAACTTTTTTTGTCGATTGAGTTTTTTACTCATTAAAGAGTAAAAAGTGAAGAAAAAAAAAAGTAAAAAAGAATTGAAGTTTTATTAAAAATAACAAAAATGGGAATTGTTAAAATTTTAAATAAAAAAAGTATATAAAATATTATATTTGGGACAAGGGCATTTTAGTAATCATACTGATTTATATTCCGATTTTGCTAAATTAGTAAACAGCTTTATGTAATTAGTGTCATTTCTATTCCGATTCCAGAATATTTAAGTAAACAGCTTCAATAAGAATCCGATTCTGACTCAATCTCATTCTAATTCCTCCTTAATCCAATTTCTCATCAATTCAATTCCTCTCAATTTGATTATGTTTTCATGACTAATGTATGTCACCTAATGCTTTAATTTAATCAATTCAGAAATTAATTTCCGACGACTATGATGTATATGTTTGGCATGTATAAATCAGAATTTCATTAGCTTTAATGCCGAACCTTTCGGTTTGAATGAGATTCTTAGTTTTTTATAAACAACCATTTGATATTTTTATTATCTATAAGTATGTTACTTTCAGCCACTTAATACTACAGTCTAGTGATATTTCTCTTAACTTATAGGTGAGTTTATGTTCAATTCTTAATAAATACGAATTTGAACCACATTATTACTAACATATTATTAAGTTAAATTCACCCTCTCCTCTCCGTTTGTTAAAAAAGAAAAAAAAAAGTATGCTACTTTCTTTCAACTCTTATGCGGTGAAGGTGGAATCTGTAATAATGTTGATATTTTCTGTTGTACCATAATTTCTTTATCTGTTTTACGACAGGTGTTCACTTGTCCACACAAAAATAAGTGGCTCTCTTTTGGGATGCAAAATAAGAACTCTGTGTTGATATTTTTATTGCTTCCAATAGTTGAAGACCACCGTTCACCAAATTAAAATAAGGATAATCTCAATTATGCACTGTTTGACCAACTCCCAACAGATTACAGGTGATTAATTTTTCAATTATTTACTACCTCAGTTCGGGTTTGATGTTAAGATCCCTGTTTTAAGGGTGTTACCTTTAAATAAAGATTAAACCCTTGCATTTCTGCTCGTTAATCATGCGATCAGGGATGGAAATGGCTTTGGAAAGTTTGTAACTTGACTTTAGGTAGGGAATCCGGATCCTCTTTGTGAGGATCCTGAGGATCCGTCAATCATGTCTGTTCATAGTACATCGTGCGGTAAAAAATTATTTTAAATATTTTTATTTAAAATTGAATACAAACAAGATTTGACAAAAACTGAGTTATGCAATTTGCTTCACTTTATCTCATCCATGTTGGATTTATCCAATATAAATCAACATTAAGTGGTCTACTACATATAATAGGAATGTAATATTAGAGAATAATGTTAATTGTGATTTAATCTCTTAAAGATATTAATTCTATATAAGGTGTCTTGTATTGGAAATAGGATTCATGGAATCCTTAATAATATATGATTATGATATTTTACTTGAGAGCCAAGAAATGAGAGTTTTAGTTTTCCCTTATGGACGGAATCTAAGACTTTTTGGCTAGTATATAAACACCGGTCCCTGCTAACCCTAGACACGACAATTAAGGCTTCCCATAGAGCATTGTCATAAAGTTAGGAGTTTACAGAAGAGTTGGTGTTTCTATTTGTCACAGCAAACATAAAGATTGGAGTTTTATCGATCACGTCTTGCTTGCATGGCTGCTGCATCTTTGATAACTACTATTGGAATCAGGTCAGTCACTCCTTCGTTTGTGTTTTAATTGTATAACCTTATAAGACTAACAATCCAACCTTATTTTAACTTTACTCTTTGTACAGCAGGCTGCAAAAACTCAATCTTCTCAGGGATTTGTGTTTGTCCAAATCCTTTTACTTGACAAGAGGAGGGAGAGGGAATCATGCAATATTGAGTCATACTTCTTGCTGATTTGATATATATAATTGGTAATAATAATAGTTTCCAAAAAAAAAATTGGTAATAATAATTAAAACCAACTTTTCTTTGTTAGAAAAATAAAACCCTAAGTTCTTTTGTCCAAATATAAAGAGAGTGTGCAATCCACATACCTACTTTTACGTCACTAGCTTATTTTTACTTCCCACACATTCCTTGTTAATTTCTGTCTTTTAATATCCTTCAATTCATTTAATCTGACGGTCAAAAATTAAAAGGAATGTAAAAAATAAAAAACGATATGTAGATAGCACCACCTTGTAACAAATATCAGAAGTGACACAAGATTGGGTATCAGAAGTGACATTGACTTCTGTGATTCCAAAAAAGAGCCAATTTTTTTCTCTTATCCAGTGCAAACAAACAAACACCGCAAAGTTTCCTTTAGCTAACTTTTTGTTGTTTTCCTTCGTACAAAAAAAATTTGTTGTTTTTCTTTTAGAAAAAGGATGAATAAAAGTAGACTTATAAATTTGTAAGTTTGTAGTACTAATATAAATAAATTTGGTGACTATAATTTTAAGGATTAAATACTTAAAACCCTCAAATATTTTAGTGTCATTCTAAATTAGTCTCAACCTTTCATCCAAAAAAAAAATTGTCTCAACCTTTTTAAACATTTCAAACAAATACCCAACTTATTGAAAATGTCACATCCGCTAAGCCCCAGTTAATTTTTTAAACATAGATTATGTTCAAAACCCACCAACTGGGAATATCATGGTCAACATTAATATTAGTTGCTTCAAAATCTAAATTTCAAACATAAACTATACAATATGGAACCAAATGATTAAACAAGTATTGAATTGAATAAAAAAATGGACCCAAATTTAAATTACATCAGGCGGACAATCTCCTAACAAAGAATTGGGTTAAGAATTTAGATAGGGTTTCAAGAAGCTTGTTTCTCCTAATATGATTTCCTCATTTGCCGATTCTCAGCTCGTAAACCTTCTAGTTCTTGTTTGTGGGCGATGAAGATGGTGGTGGCCACATCATAGCAGTCCATACCATTTCAGCAACCTTCATGACCTTCTTCTCAATGTTGGCAGTTTGAGTTGTAGGGTAGAGTTGGTGGTTTTGCGTTGGGTTTGGAGGTGAAAGCCTGATGAGGGTGGTGGTGACTCATAGTTGGTGGAAACTATGCTTCTTATGACCTTCTATTGATTTTGGAGACAAATTTAGCCTAGTTAATTTAATAGATTTTTAACTGGAGCTTAACGGATGTGACATTTTTAATAGATTGTGACTAATTTAGAATGATACTAAAAGGTTGGGGGTTTTAAGTAGTTAATCCTAATTTTAACCATGGGCTAAGGTTCTTTTTGCAACTTGTGCTTATCAATTAAATAAGAAATTTTATTTAAACCCATCTAACATATTTCTACACCCAGCTTACTTTTTGCACCCATTTGATTTTTAATATCTCTTTAAACCTAAATTTAATACCTAATATACCCCCATAAACCCAATTCAATATGTGGATTTATTTTTACACCAATTTGATTTTTAGAAGCTAAATTTGATGTGTTTAGACCTAAGTTCTTTGCATGGTTTTCTACAACATAAAAGCTAATAATTCAATTGTTACCTGCAGAATATGCATGCATGCTAAAAATCACTGCGAAAAGCGATGTGTATAGTTATGGGGTTGTCCTTTTGGAGATCATAACTGGGAAAAGGCCAAAGAGGGCTACCACCCCAGTGGGGAAAGCTAGTACACACATAAACAAAACCTGGAGAAGGCTACCTGTTGGGAGTGGTGACGGGTTGCGTTCGGGTAAGTGCTTACCTGATTTTCTAACGAAGAAGAGTGCTGCTCTTATAGCGTGGAAGCTACTACCAAGATAACTTCTACCATAATTAATGATTAGACTTGTGGTATTGAGTTTACGTGGTTTGCTTCTAGTGATAAAGGCTTTTAAGTGCTTTAATAGGAATTCAACTGGTGTCTCGTCTAACGGGTTTTAAGTGCACTTAGACTTGTTGAGAATGTGTCAACTCGCACAATTTTCACCTCACTAACATAAGCCCTATAACGTACCAGTGAAAATGCTCAATTAACAATTTCATTCATGCATCAGTAGTGTGCTGGATTCGAGCATATTTTAACATTACAAATGCCATAAGAAACTGAACTTTCAATTAAAACAATCAGTATAAAAGTCGCGAACGAGGAGTCCACTTATGGGCAATTCAACTAGTTACTGGGTCCTTTCACACCAGACATTTTTCATCGTTGGATGCTTTCGTTGTTGTTTTAGCCGGAAGGTAGGATGCTTTCGTTGTATTTGTTGAAAAAAATTACAGCAAAGTAACTTCTACACTAAAAAATTGAAATCAAACGAACAAAAAATTCATAAATTGAGTCATACCTTGGTTGGAGGATTCAAAACTTCAAAATCACCATCCATCAATATAAAAAATACTTATTTTTCTCTATGAGAGCTATTAGGGTTTTAGCCAGAATGAACGTAGAATAAACAAAGAGTGATTGTAGTGTTTAATTACAGTGTTTGGGTTTATTGATAAATTTGAGTTTTATTATTAATTTCATTTTGTACTTAATAGTAATTATGCAATAGGATAAATAGACCATTAACATTTAAAATTTAAGTTGGTGTAAAAATAAGGTTAAATAGGTTTAAATAAAATTTCCCCAATTAAATTTACTTTCTATTTTTGTAAATCGGCTATTCAATGAATTGAAGATGAGCTTCTCCTCAATCTTAAGGAGCCAGGCTTTGCTCTTTATTTAATAAGCATGAGAGAGGAAATCAATTATGAAATCTCTTCTTCTCAAGATTTCCAAATAACGTATATTCAATGTTACAATTTCATAACAGGAACTGTTCAATCTCTTCATTTTCATTTGAGATCATCTTTACAAAAAATCATTTGAATCAACAATCATTTAGTCATCCAACTGTATCTAATAAATAAACGGTTCATCATGAATATGTTATTTAGTACCTACATTGTTGATTTATTTGATACATTTGGATTACTAAACGATCACCGATTCAAATTATTATTATTATTTTTTTTTGTAGGGAAGATTTTCAACTAAATATTAAGATATTAAACGGCTCCAATTATGAAATTTCTATGTTGAAAATATATTATTTGTAAGTGGGAGAATGAGCTTATTCTCGAGAGGGGAATGCAAGTATTATCCTAGTTAGGGAGTGAATATAGTTACAATATAAAGTTTTTAAACTTTGATTAGTTTTAAATGTTTCCCCCTAATAAGAGTCTCATTTGGCAAAACCCTTAATTCGCCACTTTAAAAAGCTAGTGACCTTGGCAGTTGGCACCGTGTATTTGGAGAAAGTCCACTTTTTTCTATGAAATGATGACCGGCGCGAGTGCCATCTTGGTTGGTAAGCAATACGCATACGAGTGGACTAATATGAAGACAAGACTTGGCAAATAGACGACCAAGTAATGGAGAAATTTTTATTGTAACGAGAATACAGATATTACACCACGTGTTTTTATGTAAGTGGTGAAAAATTGTATTTTTTTAAGTTATTAACTTTTTAACACACATATCATACTATTTGTACAGTGACACATAATATGTCACCTTGTATTCCGATTACATTATAAAATTTCTCATAAAGAGCCAGAAAAAATGTACAAAAATTAACAAAACAAAAACTCAGAAAAATTAAATCGCAAGATTACAATTTGCCAAGCCTTGGCATCTATGCACAGAAGAATCTGTGGATAAAAACTTATGTGAAACACATTTTTATGGTTGAACGTTCAACCTTGGCGTGCTAATTAATCATGGTGGTCACATTAAGATTAATAATCCAGTTTATTAGACTTAACACAGTATAAACCCAACTTTCCAAGCTCCCGAAACATCACTACTGCTTTTGCCAAGTGCAACCAAACTCTTCATACAGTTTGAGACTTGGGTTTGAAGATTTGAGCCAAAACCATGGAAACCCTGTACCTTGTTTTATCTTTGGGAGCTGCTTTATTAGCTTTTACCATCTTTGCATTCAAGGGCAAATCAGACGATGGCAAAAACCTTCCACCAGGGAGCATGGGGTGGCCTATTGTGGGTGAATCAATCGAGTTTTTGTTCGGGAAGCCGGAAAATTTTGTGTTCAAGAGGATGAGAAGGTACTCTCCTGAAATCTTCAAGACCTATATTCTTGGAGAGAAAACTGCAGTTATTTGTGGTCCTAGTGGACACAAATTCCTGTTCTCCAATGAACAAAAGTACTTCACAGCTTTTCGACCACATTCGATGCAAAAGATGTTTCGATCATACAAGGCTGCGGCCCCCACTGCTCCTGCTGTGGCACAACCTTCTCGTGATGAAGAAGCGAAAGTAATAAGATCTCCAGGGTTTCTGAAGCCGGAAGCATTGGTGAGGTACTTGGGGAGAATGGACTCTATCACTCAGGAACAGATGAAGGTCTATTGGGAAGGAAAAGATGAGGTCCAGGTCTACCCCTTGGCCAAGACCCTCACTCTAGGTCTTGCTTGCAGATTCTTCCTGGGTATCGACGAACCCGAGCGAATTGCAAGGCTTGTGAGCAATTTTGACGATGTTACCGTTGGGATGCATTCACTTATTATCAACTTCCCAGGAACAACATTCTACAAGGCAACTAAAGCGGCCGATGCGCTGCGAAAGGAGTTGAGGATTGTGATTCAGGAGAAGAAGGCTGCAATGGCCGCAGGAGGTCCCATGCATGATATATTGTCACACATGATTGCGGCTAGTGACCCATCTGGCAAACTCATGCCTGAGGCTGAGGTTGCAGATAAGATCATGGGTTTGCTCACAGCGGGATATAGCACTGTGGCTACTGCCATGACTTTCTTCATGAAATATGTTGGAGAGAGGCCAGACATCTATGCCAAGGTTCTAGCTGGTAAATACTAATCACTTCACCTTAATTTCTATATAATTTTTGTGATTACCAAATTGGATTTGGAGATTTGGGGTTTATTTTTTTATGTTAAAATTAATTGTCTTGTGGAATTACAGAGCAAATGGAGATTGCAAACTCCAAGAAGCCAGGAGACTTTTTGGAATGGGAAGACATCAACAAAATGAAGTACTCATGGAACGTGTTGTATGAAGTGATGAGATTCACTCCACCACTTCAGGGGACATTCAGAGAAGCCTTGACTGATTTCACCTATGCTGGTTACACCATCCCAAAGGGCTGGAAGGTGTGTCACACATTTTTTACTGCCCTGAAAACATGATAATACTTGGATCCTTACATGTAATTATTTACAGCGCTTAAACAAAACATAACTTGACGTACGCCCAAACACTTTTCTTTTTGTAGTTTTTATAAGTAGTCACTTTAGTATACGGGTCAGCAACTAATTTGCAGCCAAGTAGTGTCAAAAAATTATTCAGCTTAATTTGGTGACCTAATAGCTTCTTTGATTGAAATTAAGTTATTATTTATATTATTTTGCAGGTCTATTGGACTGTTAGCACAACAAACATGAACCCAGAGTACTTTCCCAACCCAGAAAAGTTTGACCCATCAAGATACGATGACCTAAATGCATTCCCAGCATTCACATTCGTTCCATTTGGAGGAGGGCCAAGAATGTGCCCAGGCAAAGAGTACGCTCGCCTAGCAATTCTCACTTTCGTTCACAACGTGGTCAAGAGGTTCAAATGGGAAGTGTTATTTCCTAAGGAGAAGATCACCGGTGACATGATGCCAACACCGGAGAAAGGACTTCCAGTTCGCCTTACCCGTCACTAGGCATCTCATATTGTTTTTAATTTTTTTTTTTCTCAGCTTGGAAATACTTGGCTCTTTTTTTTACCTGCATGTAGTGAGAAAGTGCAATACCATGCTATCCATTACCTGTTTTCTATTTGTATATTTGAAGTTGAATTAGAAGAGATAATAAACATATATTTCGAGTCATTTAGTACTATGATCTGGTAACATTCCTCTTCACTTGGAAGTGAAAGGTTTTAGATTCGAATATCGTAGATGACGAATTCGATACCAAATTAAGCTGCCTACTGTATGACTTAGCCGAACTTCTCATCTCTTTACAATAAAAATATCAATGTAGTAAAAAAAAAAATCATATATTTCGAGACTCTTTGGTGTTAATTATATTTGGGGACTTGGGCAGGGCATCACTTTCAGCACAGCCTGGGCATCACTTTCACAGAGGTGGGAAATGAATTGAACAAAGACAAAAATCAATAACATTCTACTATCTTCAAACTAGACAAGTCATGTGATCTTTAAATTAACGAAGTTGTCGACATCGGATCTAGTCAAGTAATTAAAGTATATGCTCTAGCTTCAGCGTTCAAGTTATGTAATTTGATTAAATTTTTAGGATAAGGTATCAGTTGTATCAAATTAAGAAAGTTATTTCTTCTTTCCTCAGTTAAATAGCAATCCATAAAATACCATTTACTTTTTTTTTAGATTGGTATGTCATTCGTCATCTCAAACAGTACATAGATGCTAATTGGGTATAATACTCAAGTGACCAAACAATGATCGGAAAGTGAATTTGCTCAAGTAAGATAACAACAATAAAATTCCTGAACGGGTACCACATGTGTCCATTTACTGACATGCTTGTAGTGGGTTTAATCCCCTGTTGATTGTTGTAGATCATGGGATCCCTTGGCCAACTAAAGTTGACTTTCAATTGAATGTTGACCAAATATAAAATTTCCCTGCTAAAGAATGGGCAATTTTTAACGTATGCGGGCTGGGTAGTCCTCACTGCGTACTTTGATTTCTACTTCTTTTGTTTGGGTCGAAAACTTCTCAATTGCCGGGGGACTGTTTTTCAGGAGGTGCATGTAACACCCAAAGATTCAATTTCGGTAGGCTAAATGTAGAAATTATAGAAAGATATATAAATATTGATGGAAATATTAGTATAAAAATATTAAAAACTAGATATAAAACATATAAATTATGTTTGGAAATGGTAATCTCTTAGACAGATATTGCTTCTAATTTTGCCCGATATTGCACCAAATTATCAAAATATTATCGAAACAGTCAATCAATATTATCAAAATGTCTCTGAAATTTCTGAAAAAAGATCTTAGAAAAATATTGCTTCACATCCTTTCGGGTATGGACAACCTAATTTTATGGATATTTCGATAATGTATGAGATATTTAGTACCTTGGCAATTCAATATTAATATTTATAATTATATAACTGGGTTTCACACATGCACTCTAGAGAAAAATTCCATAACCCATGTGTACTCTTTTAGTAGAAGGGAGTCGAAGAATTTCACACCTAAATCATGAGATGTGGATAAATGATAGTTAATTTCTCCACTGTTTAGTATAAATTATAAATATATCATTGTATCTTTAAAGAGTCCTAAGTTTTGTCGGTGAAAGATTTTAGGTTCGAATATCTTGAATGACAAATTCAAAACTAATTTATTTATTCACCTAGTGCAAACATATCGTTGCATAAAAAATAAAAATAAAACCTATGTTTTATCTTTTTTTGCCAAAACCCTATAAGACTATTTGGAAAAAAAGAAACAAAAACAAAAAAAACAAAAACCTAAAGACTATTACAGTTTAAGTGTTACACCTATGGGTGATTTTCAATCAGACCAGATTAGAAACAAGCATTCCAATGCCAATCCAAAAAAGTTTTAGAATAAGATATTAATTCTAATTTCAGAATTTGGGATTATTGAAATTACAGAATTGATTTTATCTCAGAATTTTCAGAACATAATTTGAATTTCCTACATTTTGCAAGACTTTGAAAATTTTCAAACATTTATATATCCACCATTTTTACTATATTTGTAGGTAGTTACATGTGTATATGACATAAAATCATATTAGACATAATAAATAGTGCGTATGATTATTCTTTTTTTTAATATAAAATAAATATAATTAAATATACAAAATACAAAATAAAGCATAATTTTTTTATGTACTAAGCTTTGAGAAATTTCGAAATTTTAGATCGAATAGGTACATTTCAATTGCCATCTAAATTTTTTGGAAATTTTCGAAATTGGAAATGTTTAGACTCAGAATGGAAATTTTCAATTCGGATTGGAATCTCCAATCAAAACGAGCTTCCAAGCAAACATGAGGTCTTGAAGAAAGATGAGGTTATAGAGAGTAGCCCAATTAAGTATAACTAAGTGCATGTGAGATTGATACTCAACAATCTTAAGCTAACACTTAGATGAATAACGAAGATACAGATGAGTAGATGTGTAATCGAAAGTCCCTGAAGATCTTTTATAAAACCAATTATGGAAGATCTTTTATAAAGCCAATTTAGTAATGCAGTAGTTAAGTAGAGAATTCCAGCAAAAGGTTTCAGCTGTGGCCATAAACCCTTTCATGAACACTTAACTGCTAACATCTGCAAATTCCTTCCCACCACTTTTTCAGCATTTCTTGATGCAGTTATGCATTTTGGGGATGAAGATGTTTGGAACAGGAACCAGGAGTAGTCAGTTTACAATGAGAAAAAGAAAATTGAAGGACCACCTAGCAATAAATTTTGGGAGAGGCCTCTTTAGAAGGGCAATTTACACTTGTGGATTGGAGAACATGATACCTGTTGTTTTTTTATTATTTATCCCCCATCCCCAAAGATTCTAATATGTGTCCCATTTCATATTGGTGGTATTAACTAATCAGTTTATTAGGCAACCAAATTTGGCAATATATGTTTGGACTATTTGGGAGAAACACAAAATTTCGGGTGAAAAGGTGAATGCTCTTAGTCACTTATTGACTTAGTTACTGGTTGATTCCATGTAAGTGGAATAAAAATGCTAGGCATCAATTGTTTGAGCAAGACATGTTTGCTTTAATAAAAAGTAAGTCACTTAGTACTACGGTTTAGTGGTATTCTTCTTCATTTGTAAGTGAGAGGTTTTAAGTTTGATTATCGTCAAAAGGTGAATTTGAACCACATTGTTGCTAGCCCATTATGAGATTAAGCTCACCTCCTTCTTTTTAGTGTAGATAATATCGTTTGTTAAAAAAAAAGTAAAAAAAAAAAGAGTAAAACTCTATTAATTAATTGATTAATTAATTAAACATGTTACACAAAGAAAACCAAACAGACTGCATGTATCAGAATAAATTGCATTTACAATAAACCAAGGGTTGGTATCTATACATTCAATGGAGCAAGTAACTATGCGTTTTTGTATGAATATATACCGCATGTGAAGTTTGAATATTTTATTTATGTCAAACCAAGCCATCCTTTCTGAATAATATTTTAAGCTTGTCACCTTTGGTGTGCTACGGCTAAATCAAAGTGTTGACACCGCCGGATCTTTCCCTATAAAACCCCTAACTTTCCAAGCTTCCTACACACCACTCCTCTTGCTAACTTCAATCAGTCTCTGATAAGAAATTTGAGCCTTGATCAGCACCAAATTCCAGCCATGGAGACCCTTTACCTTATATTTTCTGTGGGTGCTGCTTTCTTAGCCTTTACCATCTTTGCACTCAAGGGCAAATCAGATGATGGAAAAAATCTTCCACCAGGGAGCATGGGGTGGCCTATTGTGGGTGAATCAATCGAGTTCTTGTTCGGGAAGCCGGAAAATTTTGTGTTCAAGAGGATGAGGAAGTACTCTCCTGACATCTTCAAGACCTATATTCTTGGAGAGAAAACTGCAGTGATCTGTGGTCCTAGTGGACACAAATTTCTGTTCTCCAATGAACAAAAGTACTTCACAGCTTTTCGACCACATTCGATGCAAAAGATGTTTCGATCATACAAGGCTGCCGCCCCCACTGCTTCTGCTGCCCCCGCTGTGGCACAACCTTCTCGCGATGAAGAATCGAAAGTTATAAGATCGCCGGGGTTTTTGAAGCCGGAAGCATTGGTGAGGTACTTGGGGAAAATGGACTCTATCACTCAGGAGCAGATGAAGGCCTATTGGGAAGGCAAAGATGAGGTCAAGGTCTACCCTTTGGCCAAGACACTCACTCTAAGTCTTGCCTGCAGATTCTTCTTGGGGATCGACGATTCCGAGCGAATTGCAAGGCTGGTGAGCAATTTTGATGATGTTACTGTTGGGATGCATTCACTTATTATCAACTTCCCAGGAACAACATTCTATAAGGCAACCAAAGCAGCCGACGCGCTGCGAAAGGAGTTGAGGATTGTGATTCAGGAGAAGAAGGCTGCAATGGCCGCAGGAGGTCCCATGCATGATATATTGTCACATATGATCGTGGCTAGTGATCCATCCGGTAAACACATGCCCGAGGCTGAGGTTGCAGACAAGATCATGGGTTTATTGACTGCAGGATATAGCACTGTGGCCACTGCTATGACTTTCTTCATGAAATATGTTGGAGAGAGGCCAGACATTTATGCCAAGGTCCTAGCTGGTAATTACCAACCACTCCAACTTAACATTTCTACTTCATTTCATTAATTTTGGTCTTGCCTATTGAACTTGGGGAATATTGGTCACATTTTTTTGGTGCTAAAATTTGATTTTTCTTGTTGAATTCAGAGCACAAGGAGATTGCAGACTCGAAGAAGCCAGGAGACTTTTTGGAGTGGGAAGACATCAACAAAATGAAGTACTCGTGGAATGTGTTGTATGAAGTGATGAGATTCACACCGCCACTTCAGGGGACATTTAGAGAGGCCTTGACAGATTTTACCTACGCAGGTTACACCATCCCGAAGGGCTGGAAGGTATATTGGACAGTGAGTACAACAAACATGAACCCACAGTACTTCCCCAACCCCGAAAAGTTTGATCCATCAAGATATGAGGACCTAAACGCATTCCCGGCTTTCACACTTGTTCCATTTGGAGGAGGGCCAAGAATGTGCCCCGGGAAAGAGTACGCTCGTCTAGCGATACTCACTTTCGTTCACAACGTGGTGAAGAGGTTCGAATGGGAAGTTCTGTTTCCCAAGGAGAAGATCACAGGTGATATGATGCCAACACCAGAGAAAGGGCTTCCAGTTCGCCTTCGACGTCACTAGACAAGCAATCAAACCGTGAACTGTGTTCTCTGCTTTCAAATATCATATTCCTTTTTTCCCCTTAATGTAATGAGGAATCGCAATATCATGTCTTCATCAATAACCCCTTTTCAATTTTGTAAATTTCATGTTGAAGTAGGAGAGCTAATGTAAAAATTAGCGCTCCTTCCGATTAATATAGAGCTTATTTGGATGTGTTTTTAAAATGACTGAAAAAGTTTTTGGTGAAATATTTTTAAAAACAATCCTTGGTAAGAATACTAGTAAATCCTGAAAAAAAAAGCACTTAAAAGTGCTTCCTGAAAGCACTTAAAGTGCTTTTAAAACCCAAAAAATATTTTCTCTAAAAACGCTTTCAATCATTTAAAAAGCACAACAAAATGAGCTCATACTTAGTTGCCAAGGTTGGCCACCTTAATTAGCCCTCTATTTAGTCTAGCTTAGATAACTAATATCACTCGTAATTAAAAAAAAAAAGAAAAAAGATGGGACTGTTCAAACAAGCCATTTGATGTTAATCGCACGTTAGTTAATGGCTTCCTAGCAATTTCTACCCAAAATTGACATACCACAGTAGTTTGCCATGGTTGGCCTACCAAAGTTTAAATATTGACCACCTGCTACAAATTTTTGTTCAAGTTTTCAGAAAAATAAAATAAAATAGAAAGAAAGCAAATATGGTAACATGATCACAGTGACAACAAATGTTTAGAACAGAGAGAGTGTGAAAGAAAGCAAATATGTTTGGCACCACCGTGTCATGAAAACTAACAACTTCGTTATATGGTAGAAGGCGTCTCCATCCAATCCAAATAGTTGCTGAAACAAATATGTCATCCAGGGAATCCTACTATTATTACAATATATTCTTCTTTTATATGGTTTTGCTTTGTAATTTGATTAAATTTACACGAACAGATGTACTATGATTATGATGATCGGGATCTGCGCACCGCATGCTTAACAGGATCACAAACGTCGCAGAGAGGCCAACCTCTTCTCAAGATCCTCAACGTCAGATGATTCAGAACTGCATACAGTTAAGATAGAATGTTAGATATTATATGGAAACCACATGAAAACGGACCAGAATGGTTTTGATCATGTGAGCATATATTATTCTTCTACTTACGACTCAAACTCAATCAATACTAGTTTATCATGGCAAGTTGGCAACAGTTTGTCGTAGAAATCTAATGATACCTTTGAAGGTATGCATTAGTCATGAAGGAATCCCGTCCAATCCTACTAACTTGTGGAAACTGAAAGAAATAAGTTTTCTTCATGACTCAATATCCTTTCCAGTTGCACATAATTTGAAAGTTGGGATTCATTTCTTACTTCAACATACATTGAATCTAATAAAATATCCAATCCAAACGTGATTTCAAAACAAAACCAAAACGAATGAAAATCAATAATTTCAAAACATGGGCTTTTTGATCAATTTCCTGGCACCAAATCAGCTTTCAAAGCATCTACCCAAATATGAAAGGAAGTCAATAATTTCAAACTTCAGTGATACCATCAGATATGCTTAACCCCCTCAATGGTATCGACTATGTGAGATATGCTTAACCCCCTCAATGGTATCGACTATGTGAGATATGCTTAACCCCCTCAATGGTATCGACTATGTGAACAATCATTCTTCAAGTTACGACTCAAACTCGAGCAATGATAATTAATCATGGAAAGTTGGCAGAAGACTCTCACAGAAATCTGATGATGCCTTTTGTTTATAAAAATCAACCTGTTGTGTCCACCTACTTCATGCTAGCATTTTACTACAACAATCTATCAAAATAAGGAAAAAAGTCAACTGTAGGTAACCTTTCAATATGATACAATGCACCAACTCTATGAAAACCACGCCAAAACGGTCGTGAACTATAGACATGCTTAAGCCCTCTCAAAGGTACTGATGATGTGAGCAATCTTCTGAATTTGACTCAAGCAATACTGGTTTATTAAGGCAAGTTAGCAACAGTTTAGTGTAAATATCTGATGATGCCTTTAATTTAAAAAAAAAGTCAACCTGTTGGCAACAGTTTCGTGTAAAAATATGATGATGCCTTCTATGTAGAAAAGTAATGTCAACCTGTTATGTCCATCTACTTTCTTACGCGCTTATGAATCATTTTCAGTACAGGTGCTTTTCACTTCGAAAAATCAAACAATTCAGTCCACTGCTAAATACAAAATATAAACTTCTGAAATCCTAATCATGACACAAATTACTGAGTTCTAAAGAAGGAAAAATCATTTGGTGTTTCTAATAGTCAATGAACATACCTGTTAACAACATTTGCAGCATTCTTTGGAGCTACATTTTCAGCATTCCTTGAAGCTACATTTTCAGCAGCATTCCTTGAAGCGACATTTTCAGCATTCCTCGGAGCTACATTTACAGTAGTTCTCGATGCAATTCTGCCTTTTGGAGCTGAAGATAACTGTAAGGAACGAGAACAAGAATCAAAAAGCAGTAGTTGGTTTAAAACAAAAAAGAAAAACAAGCAAACTCATGTGAGCTATCAATCTCAAAGCACCAACCTGCGATGCAATATCAACACCAATCTCATCGAGCACCTGAAAAATGAAATATTTGAGTTCTGGATTAATAAGATAATGCTGATATACCTGTACAAGAAAAACAAAACTACTATAAGGATGCCGATACTCCACCTGGTTGGTGAGCTCCTCTGTTTCCTCTTCAGCCTCATCTTTGTCCAAGGTTTCATCAATAGACTCTGACATCATTTCTATCTGCATAGATGACAATAGGATGTCATATTTTACACATATGCGCATAGATGACAATAGGATGTCATATTTTACACATGTGCATTCTCGAACATGACAGTAGAACAATCAGGGAGGAAAATGGCGAGCGTAATTTCCTTCGGACATGGTAGGTTCAAGTTGTGTGTTCATTTGATTAAAACCAACATTGAATTAACCAAGAAATTATTACCAGAAACTATAAGTATTACCGTCATATCCATTTGTGCTGCCTGCTTCTGGAATTCTCTGATCACTTTAACTTGTTTTGCAGGTTCCATTTGCTGAAAAGAGAAATAGATAATGACAACAATACTTGGTTAATTCCAAGAGCTGGTCTAGATGATTCCAAATAAGAAAATCAATTAATAATAATAAAGTTTAAAGGACTATTACATGGTAATAACTAGTAAATCTGCAAATTTTTAATCATCTGAAATTCTCTTGATATCTATACCTTGTTCATTGCCACCATTGCTTTAGTTGCACCTTTCATGCCTGTGGAAATAGAAGTGCTTGCATACAATGCCTGCAAACATATTGCAAGGATACCGACACTCAGACAGTTGCTCGCCTATCATAATCTTTTAACTTAATTCAAAGCATACAATGCTGACCTGTGTATGGGTAGCTACACCTCTTATTTGGGCACGACTTCCTTGCAAGTTAGTAATCTGTTGACGTAGTCTAACGAGTTGACGAGCAAGGATTTTGGTGGCAGCCTGGATAAAACTTGTTGATAATTCAATGTTAAAAATGAATGATTAGGTCCAACAACATGACTGACAGGGTTTTGCCAGCTTACTGCACAAGCTAACCTGCAGAACATTCATCCATCTACATATAGTATGCGGTATGCAGTATCTATTCGTGTAAAGGATCATCCTCTCATAGTTTGTCAAATTCCACAGAGTAACATTGGAAAACAAGTCAGCTCAGTTTGGTAATGTATCGGTAATGGAGCAAATTTATGTAGGTTAGTTTTCTCCTAATATAGTTTTGGATGGCTACTCCGGCATCAATCTACGTGCATGAAATTGTCTTAAAAGTCAAATGGTTGAAATAAAAGAACTAGATTCAAAAGACGTGGTAAGGTAATACTAATCAACACATCCAAATCATATTGTGAAAAATATGTTGAGCTGCATACTTTTGATCTTCAAGGTTGCAAACCTATACGATGAGGCCGATCGCCCCTTGGAAGTGAATACAGCTAATTCCCATATTAACTAGTACGAGGAAAGAGTAACTTAAACGGAATAGTAAACTTGCCTCGTTACCAGTTTTAGCCGTTTTCTTGATCTCCGCCACTAATTTCCTCTCCTGAAATGCAGAAACAATGAGGACGCTGAGGGAAGCATCAGAAAACATAATCAATCAGAAGGTTCAGGGTAATTGTAACATGTACCTCCAACTGAAGAGATGCGATCTCACGTTCAATACCTGTAAGAGAAAATGGGAGCAGGGTAGAAAAACAAGTTAAACCACTAAATGTTGTAGTTTCAATTTGTTGCCTCCAACCAAGAGTAATACATAATTTTAGCTGCAGTACACTGAAAAAGTTTGGAACTTTGTGATTGAAGAAATTGTAGATTCTGAGCTCCTCCGATTCCCGACAAATAACGGAGCAAACCATGAAAAGCATGGAAATTAAAAGGAACAATTGATAGCATGTTTTTTCGTTTTTATACACAAATCCAAGGAAATGACAGGAAACTAAATTTGCAGAGATTCAATAGACAAAATAAAACAAGCATTTCATATCATCAGCAATTTTGAAGCAAATTCAAACAATATAAAGAGAAGAAAACACACCTCTTGTAGCAACACTCATTTCTCTTTTGCTTTCCCTGAGAGCCTCTGTTCAAATACACAACCAATTTAACAAATGCATTCACAAATTTAACCAAACAGACAACCAGCAATAATAAGTCTGCAAAAACTAGAAAACCCCACAAAAACTCTGAGAATCAAAAATAAGAAGAACCCATTTCTTCTTCCACATTTCCTCACCCACCAAACACAGTGGCAATGCAAAAACCCTAATCAGTGAAAAGAACTAATGAAACCCTAGAGAGAGAGGAAACCTTTGGGGGAGGTCTTCTTCTTGAAGATGTTCATGGTGGACTGAGTGAGTGAGAACCCAGCAGAGTTGAGAACTTGGGAACTTTTGGGGAGTTGAGAAAGTTTGGCAACAAAGTCCAAACAAACCAAAACAACAGGGCAAAATCTTCTGAATCTGCTTTATAGGAGAGCGTGCTTTTTGTTCCCGGTTCTCACGTATCCACATCCAACGGCAACTTTTCCAACTAGCCGTTACTATTCGTCCCATTTCTTTCTGACTATATTGCCCTTCCACAATAAATAAGTTTGATGCCCTTTTGAGCTGTCATTGGTAATTTCCAATTTGGTACAACACATATTTTATGTCTACTAAGCTTATCCTCAAACTTTCTTTTTCTTTTAATTTATTTATTTTGTTTTATGAATATTTTCATTACTTTCCATCATAATATTCAAAGCAAGAAAATTAAAAGAAAATAAGTAATAAATCATAATGTTATGATATTTATTACCATTATTTTAATTCTTAATTTTCTCAAACAAGTGATACTATATACACTCAATTTAAGCACCAAATGATGTGACACATTTTACGCTATATAAATTTTTGTTACAATTACTAATCAAAGTCTAACTTAAAGTAAAAAATTGATTGGCAACACATTATTTGATTAAAAAATTGGGTGTGTCTAGCATTATTATTTTTATTATAAACAATATTTCTATACTAAATTACACACTAGAGTTTGAATTTAGAATATAATGAATAAAAAAAAAATTCTAACCACCAGAACAATGCACAACTTTCAACCTATATTTCTATTTGAAAGGCAAAGTCAAAGGACTGTTGTCAATAGTCCTTATGTAATTTTGTCTTTAGTTTCAAATGTTTTGTTCTAATATTCTTACTGTATGGTCACTTAGTATTATGATCTAGGGGTATTCACTTTCACTTGTAAGTAAGAGGTCTTATGTTCGATTCTTGCCAAAGTCAAATTTGAACCACATTATTACTAGCACATTGTGAGACTAAGCCCACCCTCTTCCCTTAGAGTAGATAATATCGTTTGTTCAAAAATTAAAAAAAAAATCACTCAGTATTACGGTCTGGTAGTATTCATCTTCACTTGCAAGTGAGAGATCTTAGGTTCGAATCTCGTGGATGGCAAAATCGATACCAAATTAGGCTGCTCATTGTTAGCTTAACCGAACTCTTACTGTCCTTAATGTAAAAATATAAATGTACTTAAAAAAATAAAAAATAAATAAAAAAATTATTGCTGTGTGTTCTTTTAATAGTTGGCTTTAAACGTCGGGCCTCATCGCTTGATCCTTCTTGTTGCCATGTGAGCCTTTTTTGTTGGCCTTGACCTTTATTAGTTCATATGATGATATCCTAAACTTTAAACTTCTTCCATATAACTTAATGAAAATTAGCCTCACGATGTACGATGAATAGACACGGTTGATTTATTCTCCGGATCCTCACAAAGAGGACCTGAAGAGGGAAAATGATCCTTGCCAAATTCTTTTCTTGAGGATCCTAGGGATTCCTTGATCGTAACCGTTCATCGTATATCGTGTGATCAGAAATCATTTCAAAGTTTAAAATTTAAAATTAAATATAAATATTACCTAACGAAAATTGATCCCATGATGTAGGATGAACGTTCATGATCACAGGATCCCTAAGATCTTCAGAAAAAAGATCCGGCTAGGATCCTTTTCCTCCGGAGAGGATCCTTGTCTATTGCCCTCTCATCCACCTAAATTCCTCTTTCCAACCTTATCCTTATGCTATTTTATAATTTATCGATGAAACCTCTTAGATGTGCGCAGTAGAAAATAATAAAAAAAGAAATTTTTTTCTTATCACTAGCTTATGAAATGGCCCACCAACTAAAAAAAGAATTTTCAAAAGACATGCTTGACTAAGGTAAGTGGGGATTATTGCCGGATCCTCTTTGCGAGGATGGGACTAAAGATAACTCTCACAATTAATAATAATGATTAAGAACAAAATTACCAAAGAACACAGGAAAAACCCATACAAATGATGTGGAGACTCGCTACGCGTGCGTGGGGTTACGTATGAAAGCTATACATACCGCACACATGTAATGCAAAATGAAAAGTAAATAATTATTCATCAAAAAGTCTCGACTCCACAGAAGACCAACTAGTAGAAGAACGCAAGAGTTATGAAAACAAAGAGATCATCGAATCCACCAAAGCCAATGTATCATCATCTGCATCTGCCATTCTTCTTCTTCTTCTCGTCTATTTTCTGTCTTATATCATCTGCAAAGGCAATTGCAGAAGCAGAAGCAGAAGCAGCAGTTGGGTATGGATACAAAATTCAATCCGTCCACTATGATTCCTCCGGAAACTCATTGACTGCTGATCTTGGCCTCATCAAGTCCTCCTCCCTCTACGGGCCTGACATCCCAAATCTCAATCTTCACGCCAGGTACCCCTACTCACTAATTTAACTAGATCGATTAATCTTATCTTACTTATATTAGCTGTTGTAGTTGCTTTCCAAGATAACCTTTTTTTTTGTTTTTTTTATGCTCAATTATTTTTTTGGGGTTGACCAGGAGATCAGGATAACAAGACATCTTAACCGTCATCGTAGATGCTAAGATAATATTCCAATGAAATTTTTTATTTAAACTCATTTAATCTATTTTTACACCCAATTTAAATTTTAAATGTTAATTATCTATTTTACCCTATTGCATAATTATTATTATGTACAACATAAAATTAATAATAAAACTCAAATTTATAAATAAACTCAAACACTATAATTAAACCATACGATCACTTTTTGTTTATTTTACATTTATTCTGGCTAAAACCCTAATAGCTCTCATAAAGAAAAATAAGTTTTTTATTTATTGATGGATGATGATTTTAAAGTTTTGAATCATCCAACCAAGGTAAGACTCAATTTGTGAATTTTTTGTTCGTTTGATTTCAAATTTTTAGAGTGTAGAAGTTACTTTACTGTAATTTTTTTCAACAAATACAACGAAAGCATCCTACCTTCCAGCTAAAACAACAACGAAAGCATCCAACGATGAAAAATGTTTGGTGTGGAAGGACCTAGTAACTGGTTGAATTGCCCATAAGTGGACTCCTCGTTCGCTACTTTTATACTGATTGTTTTAATTGAAAGTTCAGTTTCTTATGGCATTTGTAATGTTAAAATATGCTCGAATCCAGCACACTACTGATGCATGAATGAAATCGTTAATTGAGCAAACACAAGAAATCAACAAGCTTTTCTATTTTAGAAGTTTCATTTGTATACAATTTTCACTGGTTGCTATAGGGCTTGTGTTAGTGAGGTGAAAATTGTGCTAGTTGACACATTCTTAATATGTCTAAGTGCACTTAAAACCCATTAGACGAGACACCAGTTGAATTCCTCTTAAAGCACTTAAAGCCTCTGTCACTAGAAGCAAACCAAGTAAACTAACTCAATACCACAAGTCTAACTGTTAATTATGGTAGAAGTTATCTATGTAGTAGCTTCCACGCTATAAGAGCGGTACTCTTCTCCGTTAGAAAATCAGGTAAGCATTTACCCGAACACAACCTGTCACCACTCCCAACAGGTAGCCTTCTCCAGTTTTTGTGTATGTGTGTACTAGCTTTCCCCACTGGGGTGGTAGCCCTCTTTGGCCTTTTCCCAGTTATGATCTCCAAAAGGACAACCCCATAACTATACACATCGCTTTTCACAGTGATTTTTAGCATGCATGCATATTCTACAAGTAATAATTGAATTATCAACTTTTTTGTTGTGGAAAACCATGCAAACTTAGGTCTAAACACATCAAATTTAGCTTCTAAAAATCAAATGGGTGTAAAAATAAATTCACATATTGAATTGGGTTTATGGGGGTATATTAGCTATTAATTTAGGTTTAAAGAGATATTAATAGTTTAGTTAAAAATCAAATGAGTGCAAAGAATAAGCTGGATATAGAAATAAGTTAGATATGTTTAAATAAAATTTCTCTATTCCAATTTAAAGTCACTTGCCCATCAATGCCTTTTTTTTTCCTTTTTTTTTTTTTTGGAAATTACCAATGCCTTTTCATAAGTTTGGCCAAAACCTGCCCTTTTTACATTTTTTTGGGGTAAATTATATAGTAACCCCTCAGGTTTGAGGTCTATTACAACCACATACAACATCTTTAAAACATTTCACTTTCATACCTCACGTACTATTTTATTTCAAAATAATACCTTTGTTAGATTTTCCATCAATTTATCCGTTAAGTGCTGATGTGGTTGCCACATTTGTGCCATGTGGCAAAAAAAATCAAAACATGAAAGAAAACTCACACCCCCTCCCCTTAAACCAGATACCAACCCCCCCCCCCGCGCACGCGCCCCCCCGGAAACCCTCCCTCCCCCATGACCCACCTTACCCAGAAACCCACATCCCTCCCTCCACACCCACCCTCTTCCCTCATCTACACACCGCCCACTCCTTAAATCCATACCTATTCCTCCCACCCCACGAACCCGGCGAAGGTGGCGTAGACGGGATCTGGGTTTTTTTTTTTTTTTTTGGGTTGCAGGTAGGGGGTCGGGGGAAGAAGATGAAGATGGGGGAGAAGAGAGGGGAAGAGGAGGGGGAAAGACGAACTGAAGGATTTTTTTTTTCTGCGTTGTAGGGGGAAGAAGATGAATATGGGGGAGAAGAGAGGAAGAGGGGGGATAAGGCTTGTGGGTTTGGGGGTTGCGGGGAGAAGAGAGGAGGAAGAGGGGGGGGATAAGGTTTCAGCTTTTTTTTTAAATTTTTTTATAAGATTTAGGTTTTTTTTAAAAAAAAATTGCCACGTGGCACAAATGTGGTAGCCATGTCAGCGCTTAACAAATCAATTGATGGAAAATCTAACGGATGTATTATTTTGAAATAAAATAGTATATGAGGTATGAAAGTGAAATGTTTTAAAGATGTTGTATGAGGTTGTAATAAACCTCAAACCTGAGAGGTTACTATGTAATTTACCCCTTTTTTTATGCATACAAGCATGATGCTTTAGTTTAAACAAAATAAGAGTGGTTTAAATTCGGGTGAATAGAGAATAGCACATTGATTTGTACGAATGAGCTTTTAAAATAACTTAAAGTCTTTTTGATGAAAATGTTTTTAGAACAAATCCTTAGTAAAAATGTAAGTAAATTCTGAAAAAATAAACACTTTACTTACTGGAAGAAGCACATAAAATGCTTTAGAAACCCAAAAACATTTTTTTCTAAAAACGGTTCCAACTATTTTAAAATCACATCCAAACGAGCTCCCATTTTTGCAAACTGCTATGAAAGTTAAATAATTCAGATTTTTATAGCGAGAAAACATTTTCACGACATAATCTTAATCATGCATGCAGCTATGAAACCAAAGATCGTCTAAGAATTCGAATAACGGACTCAAAGAAGCAAAGATGGGAAATCCCACAAGACATGATCCCCCGCCAAACCAAACCCCCTACCCCCCACCAGCACTGCATCTCCCACGACCTTGTCTTCACTCTCCGCAACACCACCCCATTCGGCTTCACCGTCACCCGCTGCTCCTCCAACGACGTCATCTTCGACACCTCCCCCCACTCGTCAGACCCCAACACCTTCTTGGTCTTCAAGGACCAATACATCCAACTCTCCTCTTCTCTCCCCCATAACAGATCCTCCATTTTCGGCCTCGGCGAGCACACCAAGTCCTCCTTCAAGATCATTCCCAATCAGACATTGACTCTCTGGAATGCCGACATTGGTAGCGTCAATCCCGACCTCAACCTTTACGGGTCCCACCCCTTCTACCTGGACGTCAGGTCGGCGTCTCAAGATGGCGGCAAGACCGGTGCAGGAACATCTCATGGAGTGCTGCTGCTGAATAGCAATGGCATGGACATAACATACAGCGGTGATAGGATTACTTATAAGGTCATCGGTGGAATTGTGGACTTGTACTTCTTTGCCGGGCCGACACCTGAGTTGGTAGTGGAGCAGTATACAGAACTAATCGGCCGCCCTGCCCCTATGCCCTACTGGTCTTTTGGTAAGTTTGCTGCTTTAAATTGTATATTTAACTTTGTTAGCTATGTATCCTACCAAAGTAGTGCTAGTCTGCTAGAGCAGTAACATTTTCGTGTCTCATATTGGTTGTGCGACATGTACGTAACAGTGAGTCCACTTGTTACGTCAATTATTACGACTAAAAATACTTTTATCTATACCATGTCAACTGACGATGTGGTTTCATTTTGATTGTCCGTCCTACTAAAATAGTATGCTTTTTAGTTTCATATGTACTTACCCTTCGTACTAAGTTGTTTTCATTCCCTGCCGAAGGATTCCACCAGTGTCGATATGGTTATAAGAATGTTTCCGATCTTGAGGGCGTGGTTGCTGGTTATGCAAAAGCCGGTATCCCTCTGGAAGTTATGTGGACGGACATTGATTACATGGATGCTTACAAGGACTTCACTCTCGATCCCGTCAACTTTCCATTGGATAAGATGAAGAAATTTGTAAGCACTCTTCACCAAAATGGTCAGAAATATGTCCTCATCTTGGATCCTGGTACGCGGCCTAAACCCTAAGCACTACTAAGTGCATATTCAAATTATCGAAACAGAATAGCAGGAAATGATCATATCCTTTCTTTGACAGGTATCAGTAATAAAGACAACTATGAAACCTACATCAGAGGGAAGGAAGCAGATATTTTCATCAAACGCGACGGAATTCCTTACCTGGGAAATGTATGGCCCGGCGATGTGTACTACCCAGACTTTGCACATCCAGAAAGTGAAAAATATTGGGCTAATGAGATACAAATATTTCAAGATGCTCTACCTTTTGACGGTCTTTGGCTCGATATGAATGAGCTGTCCAATTTCATAACCTCTCCTCCCACTCCATCTTCTACATTTGATGACCCTCCTTACAAGGTTAACAATTCTGGAGTCCTGCGTCCGATCAATGAGAAGACTGTTCCGGCATCAGCGCTGCACTTTGGTAACATTACAGAATATAATGCACATAACTTGTACGGACTCTTGGAAGCCAAGGCAACAAGCAACGCCTTAATCAATGTAACTGGTAAAAGACCGTTTATACTTTCTAGATCGACTTTTGTAAGCTCCGGTAAGTACACAGCACACTGGACTGGAGACAATTCTGCACAATGGAGTGATCTGGCATATACAATTCCAGGCATTTTAAATTTTGGACTTTTCGGAGTTCCAATGGTTGGAGCTGATATATGTGGATTCTCTGGAAATACCACCGAAGAACTCTGCCGGCGATGGATTCAGGTAACTAATGAACCTAGAAAATTCCCATACATATTAGACTACGTTATATATCTTGATTTGTATTCGACTTTATTGACATCTAATGTGACTAAATTAGCTATGTCTACATGTAGCTTGGGGCCTTTTACCCCTTTTCAAGAGATCACTCCGAAAAGTTTACAATCCGTCAAGAGCTCTATCTATGGGACTCAGTGGCAGCAACGTCCAGGAAGGTGCTTGGACTGCGCTACCGGTTGCTCCCCTTATTTTACACATCAATGTATGAGGCACACAAAAAGGGAACCCCAATTGCAAGACCCCTTTTCTTCTCATTTCCTCAAGATATCACAACTTACGAGATCAATACGCAGTTTCTAATTGGTCGAGGCGTAATGGTCTCACCTGTGCTGAAACCGGGAGTCAATTCAGTTGATGCATATTTTCCTGCTGGAAACTGGTTTGATCTCTTCAACTACTCAAAATCTGTGAGTGTAAGTTCAGGACAGCACGTTAGGTTGGATGCGCCGCCTGATCATATCAATGTGCATGTTTGTGAAGGAAATATTTTGGCATTGCAAGGAGAGGCCTTGACAACACAAGCAGCCCGAAAGAATGCTTTCGAGCTTTTGGTGGTCGTTAGCAGTAACAGACAAAGTACAGGAGAAGTTTTCTTGGACGACGGAGAGGAAATTGAAATGGGAGGAGAGGGAGGCAAGTGGAGTTTAGTGAGATTTTATAGTGGAACTGAAAATGGAACTGTATTTGTAAGCTCAGAGGTTGTAAATGGAGGATTCGCTTTAAGTGAAAAATGGATCATTGATAAAGTTACCTTCATTGGGTTGGAAAAGGTTGGTCATGGATTGGAAGGGTATGCATTCAACGTTACTAAGGGAGCAAATTTGAACGCAAACTCGGATATCAGAGCCAGCTTTGACAGCAGTAAGCAGTTTGTCACAGTAGTGATTTCCGACATATCGATTCTTATAGGATCAGAGTTTAAGTTGGAGCTGAAGCCGAAGCACGCTACCGAAAGCACTTTGTAGAGAAGAAACTGAACACAAGCAATTGAAAAAACAGTTTCTGTTGTAATAAATCAGAAAATACACTAATATACACATTTATATTCTGCAATTATTTGTGTATTACATTGTCGTTTATCCAGCCTTGACAGTAGCCAGCGGTTTGTTATGGTACAGAGTTCCGGAGTAGAAGCATGGAAATGCTGTGAACAGCTCTGGAAACAAGAGAGTTTACAGTAAAATTTGAATATCCAGTATTCGTTTGACCATTAGCCTTTCAAAGTCCCACCAAATTCTTCTAAAAGGCGCTCAATGGTCTTTCTTGATGTGACCTTGTCAATCTCAAATACTTGCATCACCTCTCCGAGAACTGCAAGAGCACCATGGGGAAGTTTAATACCGTCATCAAACGATAATGCAATTTAACCATCTTTTGAATCCCCGCATGATGTGTAGCAATTAAAAGAAATAGATACGCAGCTTATTAGCAAGAACAATAAAGGAACCAAATATTTCAGGTAGGAGTAATTCCCAATTTTTTCGACCACTCAAACTGAAGTGAATGGCTTGTATTAGCTTGAAGTGATTCTTTACCTGGCTGATGGATTGCTTTGAGAGGCAGTTGGGAAGCATCTGAATTGAAGAAAAACAGCAGATTCTTCAAGAGCTCCACTGACTCTGCTGACACTAGGATCTCTCTCTGTATTACACCAAATGTATGGGCAATGTCAAAGCCTCTACCATAAGATAGTAAAACGCTAGCGCTACACAACCCTTTTTCTAGATTACATATTCAGTTTGTTCTGAAAAAAAACCAGAGACTGTAAGTGCAGCAAAATATGTATGGATACTTGAGAGTCGGTGGATTACTTTTTAATTGAGCGCATACTTTGGCTCAATTTGTTTACAGTACTCCCCGTCCCATGACCAAAGAAATGCCAAAATGCCCTTAGATGAGCACTTGGCAGTCCAAAACTAGGATACAAAATATTTCAATCACATTAAACACAGAAGTTTGAGTTGTTCGAACATGGAAGTTACAATTGTCTCTCAAACTTTAACCCACTCGAAGCTTTGGCTTTATTAATCATGACTCACAAAGGAAAGATTCAAACCCTCTTTGAAATAGGTTCATTTTAAATTAATCCCCAGGGCCTACCAGATCATTAACGGGTAGAACACGCATTAACAATAAGAGAAAATGTCGAAGATGACTTATATAAGCATGTCTCTAACCTTGAAGTTCTTTTTCGAATCATAATACCCAGAAACAACCACGAGAAGCTGAAGTTTCTCCATCTCTGAAATTCACGATAAAAAACAATGAAATTCATCAATTTAGTTTGGAACAGGGAAAACAAGATTAAAAGACGTGTAAGTGAGTGGCAATAAAAAACTATATATAATATCTTCAGCATTATAGTATGTTACTAACATTATTAGCGGCATAAAAAGAACATAAATAACTGAAGTGAGCTTGGATTAAAGGTCGACCTATACTATCTCAAATCAGTAAACAAACTGACTAGTAAAGGCTTCAAGACTTCTGTTTCTAGCGATATGATAGATGTTTATGGATCAACTTCCTAACGAGAATTTAATGAAAGAAAATTATATACTTACGTTGGAAATTTTTAATTTCACGCACTGAGGTGTTCTCATGTTCAAGAAGCTGTGCAATTGGCATTCCGGTGGAACTCATCCCGATTTGTGATGTTCTAGCACCAAGACCCTCCAGTTTACCTGTTTCAACAACTATTAAGTTAGTGGAAGGATATTCCATTATGTTGAAGGGCAAAAACAAATCCCATGACAAGCTTAAAAGGACTGAGGTTAGTTCAAGTCCAGACCTACTCTTGTCCACTTTTTGAAATCCTTGCGCAATATATCACTAATCTTGAGATTAGATACATCGTACATTTTGTATCTCACTGAAATAAAACAATTATATTTAGAGGAAGAAGTTTTGAGGAAATAAAGTAAATTAAAAAGATGGACAGGCACGTAGTGGACGTTACATACATAACTGGTAAAGGCCATTGCATCCAAAGCGACCAGCACCATGGATTAACAGTGCAGACATGTACTTATCCTTGGTTGAACAATGAGAACTACACAAGTTTGTGGAGTCTAAAAGGATGGCAGCTAACTGCAAGAAAAAGGAATTC
Source organism: Malus domestica (assembly GCF_042453785.1). NCBI lineage: Eukaryota > Viridiplantae > Streptophyta > Magnoliopsida > Rosales > Rosaceae > Malus > Malus domestica. The sequence goes on along the minus strand of NC_091670.1, from coordinate 35,593,974 downwards.
CAGAGGAAAAGTAATGTAATAAGGCAATGGAGGGAAAAGTAAAAGTCCAAACTTAAGAGCAATTCATGGCAAACCATGCTTCCAACTACTGATCCTCCCACCCAGGAACTCAAAGGGCTAGCTACTATAAGTGGTAAGGATCTGACTACCTATCTTATGCTACGAGTCGAACCTAAGGAAAGAAACGGGGAATAGGTACGTACCATCATGATACACATCTGCTGAAAGGAAAGATGAAAGAAATAAAAAGGATAAGGAGTAAAAGAAAATCAAAAGGCCAAGAAAAATTTCTTAAAATCATGGGAATGGTTTATATCGTTGCTGCACAAGTACATGGCCTATACATATAGGCCCATGAGAGCAAGAGATATGTCTTTTAAATTTCGAAATAAGTTGTTCACATTTTAGAGCATGGAACAGGAAAAAGGAAGCTACCAAAAGTCTACTGAATCCTTGTCCAGCCAAAATCTCAGGTGAAATCAGAGAAAACTTCTCAGCAACAACTGTACAGCATGAGCTATCCTGTTTATAACACAATAATCAGCACATTCATTCATGTTATGAACAATTGGGACAAAATAATGAAGCTGCCAAGGTTATAATGAATAAGTTTCAATCATACCTCTGCCACAGTAACACTCTTAACCCAGGGATATACAGATTCTCCCTGTTAAACAAAACAAAACCTTAACCATATTGAACGTCTCAACAAGTAGCAGGGTAAGCTTAAACATATCCACATTGAGTTCATCAAAGCACCTGTTTGCAATTGAAATTTTCCACTACAGCCTCTTTCAATGCCTGTTATAGGAAGACAAGAGTATGAATCATTTACCATGGTTAAAAATTCAAGTGCATCGAAATTTTCAAATCTGACTTACCTCTTGCTTGGCTGGGAGCTTGTGGCCATTTAATAGAACTACTTTAAGACTCCCAAATAGATCATAATATGACAGATCAATCTGCTCCAAATTTCACATGAAAGATAAACTCATAAGTTGAACAGACATGTCGTAATTGAAAAGTTATGAGTCAGGCCCCAGCTAGTCACAGACTCACAGGTAAAGGCGTTTAAAATGAGAGAGAAAAGAATCCGGATTAGTCAACTGTAAAACCGAATGATTCACATATGATTCAACGATATGGTTGTTCCACATAGGGGAGAGGCAGGGAGCGGTGAATGATTGGGGGTAGTAAGGGAGCCAACATGGGGGACAGTAAACTGAGGATTAAGGCTGTGTTCTAGAGCGCTTGAATGGATAATGTAAATCTTGTATTTAGTTTCACCAAGAAAATCACGACAGGGATTAAAACTTTTACTGAATGATAAAATAAAAGGAGTTGGACTATCTTTGGTCATCAGCACTGACCTATCTAAGTGGAAGCTAATAGAAGAACACCATAAAACATTAAAAATTCCAGTAGTCAATGGAACGTACCTATCTTTGGTCATCAGCACTGACCTAACTAAAGTGAAAGCTAATAGAAGAACAACATAAAACATTATAAATTCCAGCAGTCAATGGAACGTACCTCATCCACGAATATTAAGGATGACTGATCAATTTGACAAGAATCAAGTAACCATTTGAGTTCAGCTTTAGAATTTATGTCCGACCTCTTCATGTTGATGACAGGCACTGTGCAGAACTGGTCAGATTTTTGTGTTTCATTCAGGTAGAAGGCATAACTGACGGTTGAAGCAACAGATCCAACATCTGCAAATTGTCAAAGAGAGGCAAAAATGTATACTGACATAAATTCACAAATTTGGCTGAAAGATAGAGAAATCTCAACGACCATTCTGAAACACATTATGAGCATCAAAATACAGGTGTTTCTTATATTTATTTTTCAATTCGTATTGATAAAATTTATGGACATATTAAGTTTACTTTTTTAATTCGTATTGATAAAGTTTATGGACATATTGAGTTCAGCAAAACATCTATATAGTATTAGACAGGATAACAACTCAAATGTTTTTTATCTTTTCAGGGTATACAGGCATATTAAGTTTGTTTTGAAACTCATACTGTAGCACAATGAGGTTACTTACATATAGATGTAAATTTAAAAAAAAAATACGATACAGAAATCACAAAAGTACAAGTAAAGAAATGTTGGAAAGGAGAATTAAAGGCAGGCATTACCAGCAACATCTTGAGCCATTACAACATGTAAGAATTTTCCCGGGACACCGGCCTTAACTTCATCCTTTGTGGCTTTAAGAAACAAATTAAGCTTGTAAATGCTTGGACACGATGCAACAATTTCAAATTGCGGCGAGTCCCCATTATAAAACGATGCAGCAGACTGAGGAAGTGAAACTGTGGACAGGTTTTCTTTCCTTCTATTCACCCTGAATGATTTCCCACTTGTGACACTTGCTAGACCATTTACTCTACCATGCTTATGATCATTTGCTTCAATGGCGGGCTCATTTAATTTCCCCAAATCAAAGCTAGAAACTGGCTGAACATTAGCGAATGCTAATGAAGCAGTTTTACCAAGTTTCGCCCTTTCAAAGGGCTCAAGAACACTATCATCAGAGAATGGAAGCTGCCCTTTTCTTGTGAGAGTGTTACCAATATCCGACATGGTACGAGAAATGTTCCGCCTTCCGGGGATTGCCGGAAAATCAACAGTAGGAGGGCTAGGATTCTGATCATCAAGCCTCAACAGGCCATCGAAAAACGGGTCCTTTCTGGAACGGTTGTATGGCTCCTTCACCTACAAAACAACATCAATAGGCACAATTTCAGTACAATTTCAACGAAAAGAGGCTTCCTCTTTTACTCGCTGCGTCCCGAATTCAAACCCTGCTTCTCTTAGTCTAGCTTAGAGGAGTAATATCGGTCGTAACACAAAAAATAGCAAAACGAAAAGGTTAAGAATCAAATGAGCTTCAGACTGACCTGATTGAGTTGCCCAACTGCTTCGGGACTGGAACTCCTGGACCTCATGATTCTGAATAGCAATATAAGAAAGCGCCGGGAGAATGCTGTGGCAGTTTAGAATGCGTGAGAGGACGTCAAAAACCGTGACTAAAACAAGAGCACAAGACGCCATGGGAAGCCTTGTGAAATCCGCCATAATCTTAGCAGAGCTCAATAGCTAAGGAAACAAACTTTCAATCTTTCCATCTTCCCTTTCCCTATAATTTCACTGCGTGTTGTAAATTAACAGATACGTTAAACAATATTTAAAAAGTTAACCCAATAAAAACGGCCTTTGACGAGAAAACTTTTTCTCAGTTGGCAATCACATCTCATCCCAGCCAGCTGCCAGCCTACCGCTTCTATCGAACCCATCGAGCGGGAACCCAGTTCGTGTCTGAGCTTCAGTTCCACCGCCCCGACTCCTTGACCGTCATCGTCGAGAGGACCGGCTCCAAGCGGCGCGAAAAGAACCGACCTTTAAGTCATCGATTCTCGAAAGGGTACTCATATTTTTCAAACTATTTTCCAATTTTCTAATCTGGTTTGGCTTATTCTCCAATTTTATAATCTTGGTGTGGCTTGTTTGCCAGCGCTTTGACCTTGGGTTTTCTTGTTTTGTTGTATCCTTGTGAGTGGTTTTTTATTATCTGTTTGGCTGCTAGGAAAACGTACGAAAATGGAGGGAAATGGGTTTTTCATAATCGTCGAAAATTTCTGATGTCAGCTCTTTCTGTGAATTCTATGAAAAGCAACAATTTTTTAATCCGGGAATCAGTTAATGTCATTACAAATTTTGTGATAGGACTAGGGGTCATTACAAAGGAAAAGCTGCTATTTTTTCCAAGTTAGGGTCATTACAAAGCTGCTATTTTCAGCTTCTGATTTTCAGCTTTGACTGACCCCTAACTTTGAAAAAAAGCAGGTTTGGCTTTGTTTTCCAAAGACATAAAACACCCCAGCTTTTTTCCACACCTGCTTTTGAAAAAATTTAAGCAATGCCAAACCAGTACCAATTTGGTTCTTTTACTTTTTTCAGCTGCGATGGACATCCCTCTGCCTGTTCATAAATTAGCTCTGCATTTGGTTAATCACGATGACAAGTAAGTTCACTTTATCAGTTTTATTTATTGATGTTTTTGCTTGTATTTGTATCGTTTGAGATACCGAACATGTCTGGCTTTCGAAGATTGAATTTTGCTTCAACTTTAGCAGGATGATAGAAGGAACTGGAAGGAATACATAAACGTATAGCTTAAAGACATTAGATTTTAGCTTGCAGTAGAAATTGCATTACCTTTTAGTTTTCGGAGAATTGCATTTGTTTGTTAAATTTCCAGCATGGATGTTATTATGTTAATGTTGACAAAGTTCGTACCATAAGGTGTAATGTTTTTGTAAATACGTTAGCTCACTCTTTCTCTCTCTAAACTAGGGACAAGAAGTACGTAGTTCTAGTAGCAACTGGAAGTTTCAATCCTCCTACCTATATGCATTTACGAATGTTGGGTAAGTTGCAGCACAAACTAAGGGCTTGTTTGGAAGTTCTTTTAAAATGACTGAAAGCACTTTTAGCGAAAATGTTTTTGGGTTCTAAAGTGCTTTTTCAGGATTCAATTGCATTTTTACGAAGGATGTTCCACAAACATTTTCACCAGAAGCGCTTTCAACTGCTTTAAAAGCACTTTCAAACAAGTTCTAAATTTATTTCTCATTTGACAGCTAAATTAGGAATTTACATATATGCAAAATGCACTCTCTTTTTTGGACCGGGTCATTGCCTCGTGGGTTTCATTTTCTAATTGTGACTTTGGATCTTTTACTTAGTTTTCAGTGGAAATTACAGTTTATAATTTATATTTCGACCAATTTTGTTCTTGTCAACAGAGCTGGCAAGAGATGCACTAAATTCAGAAGGCTTTTGTGTAATTGGAGCTTATATTTCGCCTGTTAATGATGCATACAACAAGAAGGTTTGTAACCTTAATAGCATCTCTGTAGGCATCGTAGTAGAAAAAGCTTTTATATGCTCAATGTTAAGTGCACAATATGCACAGCGGTACCGACCAAAGTTCTGAGATGAGGCTACATTTCTGAGATGAGGCTACATTAGGAAGTTGGTCATATACCTCAAGTTCTTCCATGACCCTTTTAACCGGCGTTGTAGAAGCAACACGATTAAAGTTATAACAAAAGTTACTTTAATGAGTTTGTCTCAGTTATGAGGTTTTTTTTGTTAGTTTATAAGTGTATTTGCTGAAATATAATAAGAAGTCAGTTTTAAATATCAGCCCTTGGATCATAGTCCAAGTGTGCAGCTAAGATGTAATCTTAGATTAATTAATATTTCCTCTTGCTACATGTGCTAAGTGTGTGTGAATGAATGAAACAGTGTGCAGAGTTTGTTTCTTCTTCCCAAGCAGAATTCTCTCACTCTCTCTCTAGATTTCTTACTCTCTTCCTTTCTTCAATATATATAAATTGATTGAAACACTCATACAAGATCATAGTCTGTATGCTAACATGGCCTCAGAGCTGTGTTCGATCAATTGATACTGGGCGTTTGGATCTGTGAAGAGAGCTACCCAGCAACTCAAAGCTGCGATCGAGTTGATTGCGATCTGAGTCTAACATGGCAGGATCGGGTAGTGGTGAGGTGAGAGCACCAATTTTCAATGGTGAAAATTATGAGTTCTGGAGTATTAAGATGAAGACCATTTTCAAGTCCTACGGATTGTGGAATTTGGTTGAAAAGGGTTTCGATGAATCAGATATGAAGAAGATTGATGAATCTGAGGCGAAGAAGAAAGACAAAGAAGAGTCTAGTGGTGCTGGGAGGATGACGCTTGTTGAGGTGCTCATGAAGGATGCTAAAGCTCTGGGTCTGATTCAGGGCGCTGTTTCAGATGAGATATTTCCCAGAATCTCTCATGAAGAAACTTCAAAAGGCGCATGGGACATTCTGCAGCAAGAATACCACGGTGATAAACAGGTTAGAAGTGTTAAATTGCAAGGTCTTCGTAGGGAATTTGAATATACCCGAATGCGAGATGATGAATCACTTTCTGTTTATCTTACAAAACTATTTGATCTGATAAATCAAATGCAGAGCTATGGAGAGGAATTATCTCGAGAGAGAGTTGTTCAGAAATTATTAATCAGTTTGCCATCAGCTTATGACTCTATCTGTTCTGTTATTGAGCATTCGAAAGATTTGGATGTGATTGAGGTACAAGAAGTGGTTGCTTCCTTGAAGAGTTTTGAGCTACGTCTAGATAGACATTCTGAGCACAAAACTGAGAAAGCATTTGCTAGTCTCAATGTAAATCCCAAACCAGCTAAATTCACAGGAAATCAAAGTGCAAGGTATCATAAGAATTGGAAAGAAAAAGGGAAGAGGTGGGATAACAAACCCACTGATGGTGCTAGAAATCCTTGTAAACATTGTGATAAGCTACATTTTGGTGAATGCCGATTCAAGGGTAAACCAAAATGTTATAACTGTGATAAGTTTGGTCATATTGCAAGGGATTGTAATAGCAAGAAACCAGTGCAACAGCTCAATTATGCAAACAAGGTAGAATCTACACCCACCATGTTTTATGCTAGTAATCAAACTTTTACTAGTGTAAAGGACTGTGATGATGTATGGTATGTAGATAGTGGGTGTAGCAATCATATGACTGGAAGGGAGGATTTACTTGTGGATATTGATAGGAATGTAACTGCAAAAGTTGAAATGGGTACTGGACAGCTTGTTGATGTAACTGGTAAAGGGAGTCTTGTAGTTGAAACTAAACTAGGCAAGAGATATATCAAGGAGGTTATGCTTGTGCCTGGACTGAAGGAAAATTTGCTCAGTGTGGGTCAAATGATGGAGCACGGTTATTATTTAGTGTTTGGAGGTCACAAGGTGGAAATCTATGATGACAGTTCATATTCCAACATGGTTGCTAAAGTTCCAATGAAGGGAAATCGAAGTTTTCCAATGAAATTACAGACTGGAATACATATTGCTTTCAAGGCAAATGTATGTGCTTCTACTACTATGTGGCATAAAAGGTTGGGACACCTAAACCTGAGCAGTTTGAAATTGATGCAGGAACAAGAAATGGTAGTAGGATTACCAGAAATCAAAGTAGCTAAAGGAGTATGTGAAGGTTGTGTTCTCGGCAAACAATGTAGAGAAGCATTTCCAAAGGAAGCTAATACTAGAGCTGCAATTCCTCTAGAGCTTGTGCATAGTGACATTTGTGGTCCAATGCAGAAAACTACAAAAGCTGGAAATAGATATTTTCTTACTTTCATAGATGATTGTACCCGAATGTGTTGGGTGTATTTTTTAAGGCATAAATCTGAAGTTCTCAGTGTGTTTAAAAAGTTCAAAGTCACTGTGGAATTACAGAGTGGTTATAATCTGAAAAAGCTTAGGAGTGATCGAGGAGGTGAATACACTTCAATGGAGTTTAACAAGTTTGTTGAAGATGTAGGCATGGAAAGACAACTTACCACTCCATACACACCACAGCAAAACGGTGTGGCAGAGCGAAAGAACAGAACCATCGTGGAAATGGCTAAGTGTCTTATGTTGGAGAAGAAGGTTCCACTTGAATTCTGGGCTGAGGCAGTCAATACCTCTGTGTACATTCTGAATCGATGCCCAACCAAAGCCTTACATAAGAAGACACCTTTTGAAGCTTACAGTGGGAGAAAACCAGGAATTAAGCATCTAAAAGTGTTTGGTTCTTTGTGTTATGCTCATGTACCAAGTCAACAGAGACAAAAACTCGATTTGGCAAGCAAGAGGTGTGTTTTCTTGGGATATGGTAGTTGTGAAAAGGGATATAGACTGTATAACATTGAATCTGGAAAGGTGACTATTTCCAGAGATGTTGTGTTTAATGAAGAAGCATGTTGGGATTGGAATGCACAGAAGGAAAGAAGGGAGAGTATCCAGATCTTTGAAATGTCTGCAGGAGAACAAAACTGTGAAGGAAGTGCTTGTGATTCTGAAACACAATGTGAAGTCAGTGAAGAGAATGTTGGGTCAGATTTAGTTACTGAGCTATCTGATCAAGAAAGAGTGACAGGTCCACAGGATTTTGATCACACTCCTCTCAAGTATAGAAACATTGCAGAAATATATGAAAAGTGTAATCTGTGCATAATAGAACCCGAATGTTTTGAAGAGGCTGCCAAGGATGAATCATGGCAGAAGGCTATGGAAGATGAAATCCCTATGATTGAGAAGAATCATACTTGGGATCTTGTTGATAGACCATTTGATAAACCAATCATTGGAGTCAAATGGGTTTATAAAACAAAACTAAATCTGGATGGTTCAGTGCAGAAAAACAAAGCACGGTTGGTTGCAAAGGGGTACTCTCAGAAGCCTGGAATCGATTTCAATGAAACTTTTGCACCTGTGGCAAGACTTGATACTGTGAGAACCTTGGTGGCCCTTGCTGCACAGAAAGGATGGAAATTATTTCAGTTAGATGTAAAGTCTGCATTTCTAAATGGAGTGTTGAATGAAGAGGTGTATGTGGATCAACCATCTGGTTTTGTTATACAGGGCAAGGAAGACAAAGTGTACAGGCTCAGGAAAGCTTTATATGGTTTGAAACAAGCTCCAAGAGCTTGGTATGAAGAAATAAATTCCTATTTTGCAAAGGCTGGATTCCACAGAAGTCCGAGTGAAGCTACTCTTTATATCAAGACATCTTACAGTGGCATTCTTATTGTGTCACTGTATGTAGATGATATTATTTACACAGGGAGTTCAAAAGAGATGATAGCTGAGTTTAAAGGTGAGATGATGAGACAATATGAAATGACTGATCTAGGATTACTTCATCATTTCCTTGGTCTTGGGGTATTGCAAACAGATAATTACATCTTCTTGCATCAAAAGAAATATGCAAAGACTTTGCTTGAGAAATTTGGACTTAGGGATTGTAAGCCGGTTGCAACACCATTAGCTATGAATGAAAAACTTACAAAAATAGATGGAAGTGATCTGGCAGATGAGACTTTATATAGACAAATGGTGGGAAGTTTGCTATATTTGACAGCAACAAGGCCAGATATTATGTTTGCAGCAGGCTTATTGGCTAGGTTTATGCACAATCCTACCAAGAAGCATATGGGGACAGCTAAGAGAGTTCTGAGATACATACAAGGCACTGTGAACTATGGAGTGGTCTATGAAAAGGGAAAAGGAGCAGTGTTGGTTGGTTATTGTGATAGTGATTGGAGTGGAAGTGAAGATGATATGAGGAGTACATCTGGCTATGCATTCAATCTTGGTTCTGGTGTGTTTTCTTGGGCCTCAATCAAACAAAGCAGTGTTGCTCTTTCAACTGCAGAGGCAGAATACATCAGTGCAGCAGAAGCTACTGCACAGGCCATTTGGCTAAGATTTGTACTCTCTGATTTTGGGGAAGAACAAGCAGAACCAACTAAGTTGCTGTGTGATAATACTTCAGCAATTGCCATATCAAAGAATCCAGTCCATCATCACAAAACCAGGCACATTAATCGGAAATTTCATTTCATCCGAGATGCACTTCAAGATGGTGAGATTGATCTGGTATACTGCAAGACTGAGGAGCAGGTTGCAGATATATTCACTAAAACTTTGGCAAGGGATCGATTTGAAGTACTGAGGACAGCTTTGGGAGTGATTTCAGCACATCACTTAGAAGGGAGTGTTAGTTTATAAGTGTATTTGCTGAAATATAATAAGAAGTCAGTTTTAAATATCAGCCCTTGGATCATAGTCCAAGTGTGCAGCTAAGATGTAATCTTAGATTAATTAATATTTCCTCTTGCTACATGTGCTAAGTGTGTGTGAATGAATGAAACAGTGTGTAGAGTTTGTTTCTTCTTCCCAAGCAGAATTCTCTCACTCTCTCTCTAGATTTCTTACTCTCTTCCTTTCTTCAATATATATAAATTGATTGAAACACTCATACAAGATCATAGTCTGTATGCTAACATTTTTACCACTTTATGCTAGTGAAGTGCTATAACTAAATTACATAATCAGGTATCACATCCCTCTGTTGCCACATACTGAGATGGTCACTTGGTTGGCTATGTAGGGACTTATATCTGCTGAACATCGTGTACAGATGTGTCATCTAGCTTGCAAGAGTTCAGAATTTATAATGGTTGATCCGTGGGAGGTATGTCCCTCCTTCTCCACCACAAAAATTCTTTAGAATCTTAGATGATGATTCTGTATGTGGTTCTGTGTCTTATTTATTTACTACCGCTAGGGTTCTGTGTACTTATGCATAGAAGTTATAAATTGATTTTACAGGCAAGACAAAGTAGCTTCCAGCGCACCTTAACTGTTCTATCTAGAGTCAAGGGTTTCTTGTCTGAGGCTGGTATGATACCAAGTGGTAAGATTTGCAAACTGTTATCCCTTATTTTCCGTTTGAGCAATTAAGCTGCACCGGCAGCTTTTTTTTTTTTAGTAAGTTATATGTATGCATGGAGAAGGTATAGATGCAAAGCACACATGCACTGTGCACATGTTCTTTCCCAAAACTGTATGGCTGTAACATCATAGGAAGTTTGTCAGGAAGGCTTTGTCATATTGGTGTTTGAGGCTCTTAGTCCATCGAATCCATCCATAAGCAGCAGTGCTGACACTCAACACAAATTTCGTTTTACGGACTTTGTGTAATCAATTTGATGCATGATAATTCTGGAGCTGGTTTCAGTTCTACATCATCATTGTTAATTTTGGATGGCAATACGATTGACTTTTGTGTCTTGCTCGTGATAGAATCCCTCAAGTGCATGCTTGTATGTGGTTCTGATCTACTCCAGTCTTTTGTCATTCCTGGATTTTGGATTCCTGAGCAGGTCTGTCTATAATTCAATATTACGGTGGTCATATATAGTCGATTCATGCAAGATAATCATCTCATTGTCCAGATTCTTGCTCTTATTTATCAGGTGAGAAGCATACGTGGAGATTATGGTGTGGTTTCCATTCGCAGGGATGGACAAGATGTTGACAAAATTATCTCAAATGATGAAATTTTGAAAGAGAACAAAGTAAGTTGATTTACCATTGCTTTCGGGCTCGTGAATTGTAATGATCAATCAAATCTCATTCAGCGTTATAACACTGGGTTTTTTAGCTATACCTATATTAGACTGGTTAGTTTAACTAGCGTCCACAATGGTGTTATTCTCATGTAGTTTTCAAATCTGAATATAAGTTAACCAAATTATTCGGATTGTGCTGTAAAAGGGTAGAATTTGGTCTAAATTGAAAAGCAAAAAATTTCGTAGTGATTCGAAGTTTGCAAAGTGTAAAACCTTTTGTTGCCTGAATAGTTTTGGTTTGAAACTTCTTACAGTCCACTGCTTGTGGCCTCATTGATGCTATTAAACCTTTTTCTTCTTTTGTAGGGTAACATAAAAGTTGTGGATGAACTTGTACCGAACCAAATAAGTTCAACGAGAGTAAGGTAAAGACAATCTGATTCATTGACAGAAATGTTTAGGGAATGTTGAATTGATAATTTACATTGTTTTTCAGGGATTGCATTTCAAGAGGATTGTCAATAAAATATCTGACTGCAGATGAAGTAATTGATTACGTTAGAGATCATCGTCTGTACTTGAACACAAATGACAAATGATGATATTGTCTTCATCAAGGGATGTACATGGTTATGAGATCGTTCTGCAGAAAGCAGAAACCAATAATTAACTAATCGATTGATACCGCACATTATGTTTGGCAAGGGAGTAGACAGCATTCTGGATTTTCTTCATTGTTTTATTTTTCAAATTGTGTTGAAGTTCAGTCTGCAGAAAGCTTAACTTGTTCTCCGATGCATAATTTGGTATATAATGGCCCCATCCCCACCGATGATCCACGTAGTTTGTATATGTTATATGCCTACGTCAAGTGCTAGTCTATAACATCTGCCATAGACGAAATGCAGGAACGATCTGACTAGAAAGTTATTCAGCACTTGATGAAGAAAACGATCTGAGTATAGAGTTGATTATATGAAGTTCTAGATTGAAATGCTTGTTGGAAGTGATGTGCTACATGTTTTACAGTACGTGCAAAGAAGCACTTGAAGTACTAAACAAAGTAGGTATCAGTTTGGTATGAATCATACCGTATGATAGGAGCCAAAAACTTGAAATCAGCAAGAATCTCTTGTTTTGGTAGTACGAACAAGGACAAAAGAGAAAGTTGGGTGCCGGCGGTTAACTCGACGGGTAGAGTGTTTGTTCTTTACTAAGGTTTTCCGAGTTGTTAAAAGGAGGCAGAATGGCTGAAGATGTTAACAAAGGTAGATATTAGTCGACTATATGAGTTTGACACCCAAATGAAGGTGATAGTTGAAGGCAAAGCTCCAAATGACATGGGATTTCTACCGTTTGTGCACTGTGCTTTTACTCCAAGACCAAGAGAGACCAATAGGCTGGCTAGCTCAATCTTTGACTCACTTCACTTAGGATAGTCTTACCAACGAAATTCCTAAAGTGCATCAATGTATTGTTGAATAAAGCAAAAAGTCTTGCGTCGGCATTTCACAAAACAAATCACAACTTATATTAGATGATTCAATTTATAATTGCATCTAGGTTTTTTGCATAGAAACTACACACTTATTGATTGCATGGATGATTAAGTGAGTGCACTATTGATGTTGTAAGTGGTAAACCACAGCCTAACGGAGGACATGACACAAAACCAAGCACAATGGTATTCTAGGATTCATATAGCCGACCTCATTTAGTGAAAAAAAGCTTTATTGTTGTTGTATGACATTCAACCCTAAATTTAATGGGTTGGTGTTCTTTGAAGGACTCACTCAAAGAGTTCCGACATGTTTTATCAAAAGGAAGCAAAGAAAATCCAAAAGCCGATATTTTACGAAAGAGTTGTTTGCTTAGTATTTTGCTGTTCAAGAAGCAGATGACATTTGGGCTGCAAGCCTAGTTGGAAAGGTGTTTCTGATTCCGAAAGAAATTTATGAATCCGAATATTTTTTGGAAAATTGGAATGCATTTGGGACTCCGATAATTCTGAATTTCAGATTTAAATTTTTTCGTAGTGTTCCGAATTTATTCTGACAAAAAAAATTCTAAATTATTTCGATTTTCTAGTTAATTATTTACTCAAATCATGCATTTTATGATCTATTTTTATGTTTTATTGTTAGTTTTGGATACCTTTTGTTTTTTTTTTTTCAAAATTTATGAGATTATCATGATTCCAAATATTTCAAAAAATTCTAATTTGAAAATTGTGATCCGATATGATCAAATTTCAAAATTTTAGAACGAAAATTAGAAACGTTGTTTCTGATCCGATCCCGTCCGAAAATCTCCCTTAGATAATAATATTGAATAAAGTATTGAGATAAGGAGTAAAAACAAATGATGGTGTTACGGAACTTTAACTTAATGCCAATATATAATGGGATGTGCTATTCACACACCCCTTTTTACTTCTCACATGTCCTTTGTTAATTTTTGCCCTTTGATCTTCTTTAATTCAGTTGATTCAATGGCCGTAAATTAAGAGGGTGTGTGTGAAGTAAAAATGAATGTGTAGATAGCACACCCCTATATAATTAGTTAAAGAAAAGTGCCAATCTTTTGACCAACGTGATGCATGCAGTGCACTAGTGAGCATTTTCACAATGATATTGACATTTTTCTGTGTGAATTATGAGTTGATCAGTTCTCTCTCGGTCTTCATGCTTTATGTCCAAGAAAATGAGAATGATGCTGCTGGTGACTTACCAAAAGAAAAGGAAATACTGTTGCTGAAAGGATTGGCGATTTGGAGAAGATAGAGAGATCATAATAATCCCAATTAAAATGTAGACAAAAGTTGAAACAATATGTATGCCAACATTGGAAGGTAGGAAGGTTAAATTAGACAAGGTGGGATAGTGTGGTCGTCCTAACGTTGATTAGAGATGGTTTTCCAGATGGTGCATGGATGCATGCGCAGTTCTACACAAATCATTTATATCAAAACTTTATAACTTCGTTTATCATTTTTTATTATTGGCTGTAAGAATTAATGTATTAGCTGTTATACTAGGGACGAATTTGTGACACTACTTTTATTACATAGCTTTTGACACATATTATTAGGGGCTCGCTCTGTAATGTATTTCAACTATCCGAACCATCTATCTTTCAAGTCTTCCTTCAAAGATTATATCTCCCAAAAGGCACTCAAATCTAAAACTATTGACCGTTGAATTAAGGGTTTAGGTTTTATTTTTTATTTTTTTTAGAACCGTATTCTATTTATCCTTTTTTCTTCACTACAAATGAATGTCTTAATGGTTTTAAATTTGTCTAATTTTGGCAGTGGTGATCTATAAATGATGTCCTAAAAGATAGACAGTTTGTTTGGATCGTTAAATTTGTCTAAACCTTTTCTTTTTATAGCCCCGTAGCATTTCGTTCACATCCAAATCAAGGGGGTGTAATGTATATGGAGTTTGATGGACTTTGCTTGATTTTGAAATCCAGTTCATTATAGACTTTTAATGAGTCAATAAAAGTCACATTGTATTAAATAAAGAAAATTAATAACTTCCAAAAAGTCTATGAAAATTTTGTGGTTTTCAATTATGACTTTTTGCAAGTCTACAAAAATCTGGGTGTATTCAAAATTTCATTGATTTTAAAGATTTGAAATAGTCATGGACTTTGAGTGCTTTTATGGTAAGTTTATTGTCATATCAAATCCAATGTCTACCCCTAAGATTTTGAAGGATTTCACTTTTTCCACGCCACCACCAACTTACCATGACCATCCATCCACCCCATCGCCACCATGATCATAATCGCCGTCACCAACTTCACTGCCATGAGCATCATCATCATCGCCACCCTCACCCCTACCTCTAAACCACCTCGACTACTACCACCTTACCATGACCATCACCGCGGTCTCATCATCACCATCGTCTTGTCATGATCATCACCACCATACCACAAACTCCTGCGACCACCTTTTTATTGTCGTCATCACCACCACCATGACCACCTTTATCATGGCCGTCACTTTACCACCATCATCACCACCCCCATCACAAATGCTCCACCACCCAACACTACGCTATAGACACTATTTTCCATCCCTACTATTATCTTCGCCACCAAAAAAACCACATGTACTACCACCAAATTGCCAAAAATACCACATGACACTCCCACCACCGCATATGATCAGGGTGTAGTCAAATGAGGATTTTAAAGGATTTTAAAAGACTTTAGAATCATGTTGTAGTCAACTGAGATTTTAAAGGATTTTTATAGAGTCCATGCAAATCTATAGGTATTCAAAAATTCATGGATTTTGAAGGATTTCTTTCAATAAGAGATTTTGTAGGATTTGAAAAGGGATTATAAGCATGACAAAATCCTACCTCCACCCCTAGGATTTCTTTTCAACCCCCTCACTCTTTCTCTCTCTCTCCATTCTACAACTTGATCTTTCTTTCTCACTTTCCATTTCTTTCAGACATAGCAACCTGATTTCCTTTCACGTTCATCTGTAACCTTCCCAATTGCAAACTTGAATTTTTTGAATTGTACAATATTTTTTGAATTTTTTATTTCCTTTATTTTGGACTATGTAATAGTATTTCTTGTAATGCTTTGATGGGAAGTGTTAATAACTACTAACAGTTCTTGTAATGATTATGCGTTCTATCTGAATGTATTAATTTTTTACCATGTTAATTGAACTCTTGGAAATTACTACTAAGAATCTTATTGCCAATTCAAGCTTTCTGTTCTTTTTCGTGTAATCATGTTAGTGTAAGGGTACAAGCATCTTCCAAAACCTATTTATATTTGTAACTGTGTTTAGATTGAATAACACATTATGAACTAATCAATTGTTGAGGAAAAAGGGTTAATTTTGAGACATTTGATTTAAGAAGCACTTCTTGTTTTGATTAGTTAAAATTTTTTTTCGTAAACAAATCACAATCCAAATGAGAAAGGGAAAGAAAAGACATATTTGATTGGTTTATATTTCCATATCAATATACATATACTTATGTCTTTTTTCTAATTGTGCAATGAGAAAAGAATTTATGTTGTAGGAGTCAAAAAAGAAATCCTAAGAAATCCATACAAATCCACAAAAATCTATAATAGAAATCCATAATAATCTATCAAAATTCATATGGAATTGTAGAATCTATTAAAATCCTTTGAAATCTGTCACTTAAAGTCCATTACAATCCTCTAAAATCCAAATTGACTACATATGGTCCTAATCACCATTTATAATAATGACAAATTTAAAAATAATAATACTTTATTAATAAATTGATCATTAAAAAGTCAATGACAATTCACATAATTCTATTAAAATCCATGATAAAAATCTCATTAAGTTGAAATCCATATGGATTCTAAGGAAGTCACATTAACTCCTTGGAAATCTATGTATTCATAATTCTATGAAAATTATCAAATGCTATATACAATATACACCCCCCAAATTCAAGGTGAGGCTCCAACCGCTGTATTTTTAATTTTGTTGAAAAGCCATTGTTTATTTTAGTGACCTAAACTATGGAGAGGGAAGTTGAAACTCGGACGCATAAGATGGAGCACATTACTCTTGACTAAACTATATATTCAAGTAATAAGTTTTGCACGGCAAATGTGTGGAATCGTACAATTAATATAATGTTCTTGTGGTATTAATTTAGTGAGTGAAAAGAGAAGGAGATCGGCCAGAGAGAAGAGATGGGAGAGAAGAGTTTGATGAATTTTGTGTGTCATATTCCTCATGCATTGTATTTTTATTTATACTAATAAATGAAAGAGAATATTTGCTCTCCAAGTAATACAATTACAACTAAAAAACTGTTTAAAAGATATTATAAAATAGTACATATAATCTACTAGAATTTATATAATCACACTCCTAATAAATTTAAAATTGCAACAAAGGTGACTATTTTCTAAAGCAGAAAGGCAACAAGCACTACTCTCTGCTGGTCCACCCTTTAAAGCAGATAAATTGAAAGATCTTCGAGGGAGATCTAAAAAAGCATACCTAAAAAAAAAAAAATTGAATGGGGTCGATCATCGATCATGAGAAAAGTAAAAGCATGTTCCAATTTCCATTTTCAATTTTTCCATACAATCGGCGTAAATGGAGCTTATTTATGTTTAGATGGACCGACCACTAAACTAATGGGTCCTACTGTGTGCTACATTTGTAAAGATTTTAGATTGTTCGCTTAGTGGCTGTCCATTTGGTCCATGTTACAACTGTGGAAAATGAATATGTGGGTATTTGGGGGATTGAGGAACTACAATCATCATCCTGTTAGCGTTAGCTAGGTTGATCGATATCTTTCACCTAGAAAGTTTGACAATTTGTTTATGCACGCTTCAAATTACAAGGAAGAGGAAGAGGATGCATGTTTTTGTCTCGTGCATGCATGAAGTTTCCCTGTCTGTACAATGCAGATACAAACACATCTGGGTTGGACTTTTCTACAGTACCGTCTGCCACCGACTCTGTAGTTATAACTTATATCCACTCACACGTTTGGTACATCTTATTGTGTCATAGAAGCATTAGGTCCAGTCTTATACTACTAGACCTTATCAATTAAGATTGAACCGTGGGTGATTATAATTCTTTAGACCATGAGATCTAGAAAAACTTACTCATAGTATGTAATTGTGTGAACAAGTAAAATTGCCTTGGAAATGTGTGTGTAAGTTCTTCACGTGCATGCTATATTCAGTGTTCTCGATCTCTGTTGCGTGAAGATGACACAACAACAAAAAATACTAGAATCCAATTATGATGGCGGAGCCAAGATCTTACATCACGGGGGATCTTTCACAAATATCAAACTTTATTTTTTAATGCCTAAAATACGAGATAGATTGGTTGTATTTCGATTTATTTATCTCAACTCAGAAAAATATCATACCGCATCAACCATTAGGTTAATATGCAAGATAGAGGTAGATTATACTCATACTGCATCAACCATATAGTCACATAATCCAACTAATATTTAAGAGCAGATGGACTAGAAGTTCAAGCCAACAAAGAAAAATATCAGCCAACATTCTTTAGAGTAAGGGATAAATCCTGACAATTAGATTCAATTACCGCAGTAAAAAACTTCGACCTAAATTAATCTCCTCCGCCCAAAGATGAACGTGAAGTAATTAACAAGTTGAAGAAGCTACATCATTATAACTAAAATAAGAGAATCACAAATCCATGGATTTCAAGATTGCAACTAAACTTACCAAAAATAAAAGGAAGTTATGCTATATCTTATACATAGAAAAGGGAAAAAAAATTGCAAGATAGGCCCATAATTACTCTTGTCCTTTAGTGGCTCCGCCACTGTCCAGTAATGGTGAAGGAAAGGCCAACATGAGTACTGCTGCACTTGGCTATATACTGGAGGTTATTATTAGATCAACCTTGCTTCGGCCCTCATTTTCCATAGCATAATTCATGTGCAACAAGATATTAAAAACGCTCCCCCCCCCCCCACCCCAAAAAAAAAAAAAAAAAACAACAACATAACTTATTCACAATAAATAGGCCAATTAGTTGGATTTGACATTTGACATTTTTTTTTTCCCAATTGATTAGTTATACAGAAGGTATTGATAAAAATGAACATGTGAATAACACCATCCTTTGTTAAAATGAAAATACACAAAGTTGATATTGAGATTACGGCAAATATCCTTAAATAAAAGTGATAGTTGGATTTGGTAGAAGTTTTAGTATCTCCTTAGGTCGAAAGTCTAATAATCTCATCCAATTTACGTTCTCCCTTAATAGTTGCACATTTTCATTGTCAAAACTCCAGCGTAACTCATTTCTCAACCTTCATAACTTATATTTGGGTGGTGTATGCGGTCACCAACCGGTGTTACCCCAGAACTTTTTTACGTTTTTTTGTCACAAAAATTCAGTAAAATAAATCTCGTCCATCCGAGCCAAAAATCTTGTTGATCTATTTTTAATATCTACAAATATTTTGAAGATTTTTCTTTTATAATCAAGTATAAAAGACCTTTATTTTATTTTTCAGCAAAAAACAAAAAGAAAAATACAATAAGGGATTAGAAGTGCAATGCAAGGCGATTGGGGTGGCGGTGATGATGGCAATTACACCTACGGATTCTAATATAATTTCCAAATCTCCACTGTGATATAGTTTTTAAATGAGGATCCCTCTCAAAAGCAAATTGCATTCAAAATACATGTACTGTACATGGAAAGAAAATCTCTCCACTCATACATAGGCCGATGGCACTATATATATGGAGAGTTCACACATCACTTCTGTCTTCATATACCTCTGCCCCCACCTCTACCCACCTCCACTCTCTCCTGAGTTTTTCTTTGAAAGTACGTTTCTATGGCGATCAATGAGGAAGCTTGCCTTGGGCGTGGAGGCTGCAGCAAAAGGTGACTTGGGTTATGCCTGGCTCCCTGTATGCCACAAGCAGAAGTTCAATTTCTTGATTGGCTATTGTGGGTGGCGTACAAGGAGCCAAGCATACTATCTCTCTTTCTTTTAGTCGTCTTGCATTCTGCTTTTGCTTGCACATATAAGATTTAAGTTCTTTGGTGCCCATATTTGAATCACCTTCACCCACTTGCTGGTGCACGCATATGCTTTTCATAGACAATACTTGAGTGAATTAAACTGGTCGTATCATCTCAATTGACCTCATAATATCGTGTGATCTCTCTAACGAAGTGAGGCACATCTACGCACTTGGTAAGTTGAGACAGTGTAGAATGTTGAATATGAAGTAAACGTGCTTGATGCAATACCGTTGCATTCAGTGTTTGAGTGACTGGTAATTCCGATAAAATTAAGCGAATTTGAAATTTTCACATCTTATGTTATCAAGCATGGCTGAGAACGGGTTTTTTTAACAGGTCGTTGTACCCTGAAAGCCCCCTTCCCCCCAAGCCGCTCCCGAAGACCTATTTTACCCTTCAACTGTCGAAGCTTTCCTTCAATTTTTCCTTTCATCAATGAGTTGAAAATCTTGAGTACCCAACAAAAATTCCCAAGCATTTTTTTTTTTGAAAGGAAGTAATTAGGTTAAGATTAATATAATCTTTAGTAAAGCCAGCGTAGTTAGCTTAGTCGTAGGATGATGGGATAAACCCTCTAATGTAACCAAAAAAATTACAAATCTTTTGTAATTAGGGATAAATCAAGAACCAATTTTGACTTGACTGGTTGTCTCATTTTCTCTTCTAAAATTGACATTTTAAACTTATTTTTGTGTCATTTCACTCCATTCCGTTAAAAAACCTTAAGTTCAAGAATATTTTTAGATATTTCACTTTTTACACTCTTTTATTCAGGACTTTTCCAATAACTATTATATAAGATGGGGTGAATTCAATTAGGATTTTAGGGATTTTAATTATTTTAATGAATTTAAGGGTATTCAATCAGGATTTTAAGATAGTTTATTAAAATCCTTAGAAATTCGAATGTATTCAATTATGATTTTAAAGAAGTTTATAACATTGGTCTATTCAATTAGAAATTAATTTTAAAGAATTTGAGAAAGTTGAGGAATTAGAAGGAAATTGAGAGATTTCGTAGTGTATTTTAAGCATCCACAAATCTCACATCTCCCCATAAGATTGTGAAGGAATTAAATCAAAATTTTATATAGAATCTCTACATATTAATTAAACTCTATAAAAATTAATAGGTTTATAAATCCATTAAAATCTCTCAAATTATAATACATTCCAAAAAAACTTAAGGGAATCTATTTTTATATATTTGCGATTGAAATAAATGCAAATTAATCAAATTGTTCAGAATAAAAAAAAGATTAAGTTTTATGATGTAAAGTGAATTTGATCTTTTGAAGTCTCAAAGCCACTTTTATCATTTTATGCTGTAAAGTACGCACAACGAAATGACAAACCCTGCTCACTTTTTATCTCCAAACGGATTTAATATGGTTTTTTTTGGGAGTCCAATTACATTAGATATACTGTTGGAAGGACTAGCTCCAATAAGAGGAGACACGGAGTACAGATTAAGGCCTAATTTTATCTGCAGATTGACAATGACAGCTTTATTGGCCATCAAAACTCAAAAGAGGACTATTGACTGAGATGTTCACTTTTCCTTTTCCATCATGCTCAATCCATCCATCCTTCACCTCCACCACCACCACCACCATCATCAGCAGCAGCAGCTTTAATAAGCATCTGATTCGCATTCGTTATGTGCCAAAGTTTAATGTGATTGCTGCTATAGAACCCTAGCTAGCCTCCTGTCTCTGACCTGAAAAAAAGATGCTTTGAGAGATGATCATAGACCGTGATTGATACAGATCGTAACCTTTATTCCCAGACAGCATCTTTATCTGTATTATTTCTCCTGTCTATGATTTAAATTTATTCTCCGAATCATGGAGAAAAAGTCCCTACGGATCACCAAGAATTTTGTTATTACAAGTGTTGTGAAATGTCTGCTGCGGATATCCCAGCTTTACTAAGAATTTTGTTACCCTTGCCAACAATTCACTTCTGCCATACAAATAATTTATCGCTTTACGATTTGCACAAAATAATCCAATTTACGTATGATTAGGTATGATTAGGTATGATAATGAGTAGGCTAATGCGAATTAGGGTTATTTTTCAATGTTTCTCCACCATTTCACGAACTTGTTTGCTCAACAGATGCTCCAATAACAGCATAACAACATAGACCAGATTCCAGAACATTGATGGTAGAACACGGGTTGGTTTGGTATTACTATGCTTTGAAAAAAAAAAAAAAAACTGCTTCTACTGTGAAAATAAACTCATTTTTGCGCTTCACATTTTCAGCTATTTTTTCACTCAAAACTGTGAATAAGTTGGTTTTAAGTGTTTACCAAACACATTTTTTAGCTCTAACTTTTTTTTTATACCCACTTTTTAAAAACATCTTATTTTCACAGTTTTTTTGTGAAAAAAACTGAAAACATGAAGCAACAAAAATGAATTTATTCTCATAACAGATACAGTTTTTTTTTTCAAAATAGAACAATACCAAATCAATCCTAAATATGATGAAAGGACCACAAAATAGAGCCTTATCAAAATTTCTTGACGTGGCACCAACAAAGGGTTAAAGCAAAAGTAACAAGGCCCAAATTAAAGAATTTCCCCGTGTAACTAATTAAACCCTTCAATTTATCTGAATAGTTGTAAAAATGATGTAAAACAAATGATTGAAAGGATCGAAAAAATAGTTAGACAAGACAAAAAGTCAGCAACTAGGTTCATGCATTGCATATTTGGGCTATGGTCTCCAAGTTGGACCCCTAACTTGTGTTTCGAATAGAAACCAAACACTTCACTTTGTCTTTGTGTAGGGGCATTTTTTCTCAATACGAGATTTTTAGATTTTAGGACTTTTTTTAGTATTTTGTTATTTGTTTAATTCGTTTTCTTTTTGTATTTTTTTTAGTACATTAATATTTTTACATTAGAGGGAGTGGGAGTTTGGTTAAATTACATAATGGACAATCTAATTTTGTATCGAATTTGTCATCCACGAAATTTGAACTTAAGATCTCTTACTTCCAAATGAAGAAGAATTTTTTTTTTTTTGTATTGATGTAGGGTTAAAAGGTACTATATAAGCAACCTCTAGGGTGCTAGGGTTGTAATTTTTCGTATAATCCAATAATAAACTTTGGAACTTTTCTCAGTTATTGGTGAATTTAGTTTGCTAGTAAATTCTAACTTAGGCTATTTCGTTCTCCATGTTCATTATATCACGATGCGTCAAGATAACTACGGACTAACTGCTCAATATCCTCCCATTGAACACACATCAGAAAAACCGTTGCCAACTCCCTCTAACCGCATGGATGGAACAATCTGAAACTGTGTACTCCACCGGGAAGCCATTGCCGCCAGAACCACCAACGTCGATAAAAAAAAAAAAAGCATATCAGAAAGAGCAAGAAGGCAAGAGCCGTCAACTACACAAACTGTAATGCTTCATCTTACCACACCAATAAATGGCTGGCGTTGCATGGAACAAGCATAATTGACAGTCCCCCAAATTACCAGAGAAAATTTCAGCGATTAACTCATGGGTGAAAATTACCTAACAACCACCCAAACACAAAAAGTAGTCTCTATTCTCCGGTAAGGAGCTCTTGTGAGACTGTATACAAAATGAACTTAAGGAAACGATAGCTATACAATCCCTTATATAGTCATATAATCCAATTACAATAATACCCTTCTAACTATATTTCTGTTATATCAGTTATTAGGTTCAGCAAAAACAGTTTTGAAAAAGAAAAGAAAAAAAGGAAAACTAATGAAAAGGGTTTGAAAACTTTGAGTTTTAATGATAAGGACAAAATAAAGAGTAAAGTGAATAGTACCAGGATTGACTTTTTAGTGTAAAAATGTGGTTTTTCGTTAAAGTGAACAGTACCGGATGCTTTTCGTTAAAATTCCCAAGAAAAAATGGTTTGAGGGGTTCTGCAAGCCTTCTTTGTTTTGTTGCAAAACGGTGTGTGGACTTCGATGTTTTTTTTTTACTTAAACCCGATTAATCCACTCTTAATCCAATCGGGCTTTGACCATAAAATGCTATCTGAAAACCACGATAAGGAATAAAAATTGTAGGTCACAAGACAATTAATAGTGAATTTGGTAAGAGTTTCTCATACATCTTTGTTAATTTTGACGATTGTTTTTATTTAATTTATTTAGTCTGATGATCAAAAATCAATTGAGATGTGTGAAAGTTAAAAAGAGTTAAAAAAATAAAAATAAAAAAGTGAAAAGCACCTCCATTTGATTCTTTTCTCAAAAAGGCTATGGGAAACCCCCATATATTACACATCAATGATCAATACATCCAATTGGTCTAAGGCTTCCAAAGTTTTTTTTTGTTTTTTTGGTCGGAAAGGCTTCCAAAGTTAGATGGTTTATAGCACCCGTTTGGTAAGCAGTAAATCTTGAGTTCAAATCTGAATGGAAGACCCGATCAAGGAAATTTTCAATGGTAGAATATGGTTTTATGGGCCTGGATTGAAGAAAAAAAATATAATAAAATATATTTTTATCCCAACTTCAAATAAAACTTATCTTTTCTGTTATAACTTTAATAAAACTTACTTTTATTAAGAAATTAGTTTGGCTTCTGATTTAAGAGCTCAAACAAGGTTCAGATCTCTTTCTTTAAGTTTTGTTTTCTGAAAAAAGAAAGAAGTTCAAATCTAATTTCTCTTCAAATCAAACTTGTAAATTCATTTCTAAGTTTCATATTTCATATCAACCCAACAAATCATGATAATTGTTTACACCAAACTACTGACAACTATCAAAACCTATTACTTTCAATCTTAGTCTAACCAACCTGAAATACATAACCAATCATATCCGGTATACTAAACGAGCCCTTAATTTTCACTAATTCTCCAACCGGTGGGTTAAGGAGTGGGTTGCTAGTTTGAAACAGGTGTATAGGGCAGTTATCTGCATCAAGTATCATAGAACAAGTCCAGGGCAGTTATCTGCATCAAGTATCATAGAACAAAGTTTGCTCCAATCCAAATCACGAAACGAATCCTTAACTTTAAGTTAATTAGCCAAACAGCTTTCAAAACAACTATCAAATAATATGTAGGGAAGGGAATTATCATGACTCAAGGCTATGACAGATGCTATATTATATATAACCATGTACTAAAACTAGAAACCTCCACAAACAAACAAGCATTCATTTTTAAGTATACTCTTAAGCATTGCGTATCTCAAATTCTCAACTGTTTAGAGTCTCTAATCATATTTATATAAGCTTCTAACACAATTCTTAACTCCTTTTATTCCTAAATGAAACTCTCAACGTAATCCTCCTTAAAGAATAAGACTTGGCTACTCAAAGATGAGTAGGAACTCCTACTTAAAATTTCTCAAAATTGTTCGTTATCAATTTATAGAACTTCATGTTTATAATCAAACCGTTCATATTATAAATCATCATATAAATATCGCATCTGTAAAAAATCAATTAAAACTAAAGTCGTTCAGTCATCAAACTATTTAAAAACAAATGAACGGTATTTGTAAAAGCATTTTGAACCGTCTATGTATTTGCTACAATAGATTGATTAAACGATTTTAGTTTTAATTTATTTTTTGCAGAGATGATCTTTATAATGTGATTCATAGTATGACCGGTTATAATCATAAGCACAAAACTCTGTGATTAAAACACTAAGAATTTTGAGTAGAAATTCCTACTCATCTTTAAGTAGCCAAATATTGTTCCTCCTTAAAACATCATCATTTATGGTACATATATTATATATATTGCATGATTCAGCATACTGTCGGCTAGGAATCCCATACCATACTTATGTCCCAGCAGTGGACCTCCATATATAAAGTAACCATCCATGTATGGCATGCAGCCATTGGTAATTTGGTAGAGCCCAAACCCTACACCTTCGGTTACAAACAGGATCCGAATTCTCTCTTCTTCTTTTGTAATTCTTTTCTTTTAAAATAATAAATATGATTTCTTTGCAGTATTTCCCTTTCATATACGTGTCAAATTCTTGGATTACCTCTTCTAATAGAAATATACAAATATTAGTAGCTTGTGACATTTTTTGGACCTCTCCAAAGGTCCAAAATCAACCTCAGACACATTTTACATTATTGTACTAATTAATATTTAAACCCAACTTTATGTAACCTCTGCTTCAAGATTATCATGCCATATGGCATATAATAGTACAAAAATTAAACAAATTAAAATATGTCACCTCTGCTTCAAGATTATTCCACTCTATCCACACCATCAGACAAGTTTGACTATTTAAAATCATAAAACCCATATTGAAATCAAGCAGCGTTATTTAACTAACCCAAAATGATTAAAGATGTAATTAAACACATGATTATGACACCAGCAATCCCTTGTCTGGTGGAAATAAAAAAGTTGGTCTTAAACAAATGATTAAGATTGTAATTAGAGAAAAATATTGAACTAGTAAAGGGGACAAGAACAAGAATACGTGGTGAACAACGTTCATCACGACGTTGTTTTTTACTGATCGAGTTCTGGGCCGAAATCTACTTCTACCAACCGATTCATTTGGCGGTGTCCCCACTTGGCTCGGCACAAAATATCAGCTGCAGATTTCGTTCGTGTATCTTTTGCAGTTTCTGTTGGGACAACTCATGGAAACTTAGGACGTTTATTATGTTTTATGCTGAATTCGATTTTTGAGCGTCGGTGGTGAGTACTGTAGTGTTGGTTGAGGAAGCCGTCACGAAATTGCAGTATGTCAATAGATATGAAGGGAAATAAATATGGCCCTCATGGAATTGCAAACCATGAATGCACCCTTTCAAAAAATTTGGAATGCATGAGCATATAATATAAAGGGACAATGAACTTGGAAGGCTTAAACATAAAAAAGGAAAAAGAACGTGGAAGACTTGACAAAACCGGAATTGTTCTCTTACCATAGAGTCCATATATTGGTTCTGTTGTCTGAGTATAAATCAGAATTGTAAATTAATGTACTTGTAGGTGTGTTTTGAAAAGCTTTTATTTGTCTAGCTATATTTATGGGATGGCCTGATAAAAAGGTTTGTAAAATTTAGTATCGGCACACATGTTTTTCTTGTAAAAGATGGCATTTCATAAAATGAAAGCTTGAGCAACGAAAACCTTATAAACTTTTTTTAGTAAAGGATATAAACTATATTGTAGGATTTGAGAAGTTAAGAGAAAATGAAGAAGAAAGAAGGAATTTTAGAGAAAAAAAATGATGTAATAGTTGTTGTGTATTGTAAATACTAACAAATTGTTTAATCAATTCTAACATGTCTAACAACTCAATGCATAAGATGATTCTGCCTGTCACTAAATTGAACACATTAGATGTCACTTAGTAAAGAATATTTCCCTTACTAGTCAAGTGTAACACTATTTGATGAAGAAAACAGACTTCATAAAGTAGTCCAAGTGGGTTAGTTGATTAGAGTAAGGGGTTGAAAATCTCATGTAAGTGATTCAATACACTTCTCCAATTAACACATGACTAAGAGAATACCTAAATACCATTCACTTAGATAAAAGAAAACGTTCAAGAACATCACTGTCAAATTGAATATTTTCTTAAGATAGAAACAAGTGCCTTTCATCACCAACTAATGTTGATAATGTACCGATGATGAAAGTTACTTAATGAAAAAGATAGACAGAAAAATATCATAAAACCATCTCGTGGGAGTTTAATTTTCTTATTTTTCTGTATTCCTTCCCTTGAAGGAAAGGGTTGGAATGAGTAGGTATCTTCATTTCTTTTTGTAAAATGTGAGTTAGTAAAGGTAGATATACACAATAATACAATGCTATATAAATTAATAAAAAGGGGAACATCACTCATATTAAAATGGAGAAAAGAAAAGTTTCCATCACATATAAAACGTTGGGACCTATATTTTGCGGGAGCTCGTGCACAATTATAATAACAAGGGAAAAAAGAACAGTGTGCCGGTAGTTTGAATGAAAGAAGAGGGATTAGACTCTGAGAAGCATCTTGGGAGGAGCCAACCACGTACATAGTGCTGAACAAAATATATAGAAACTTTAAGTAGGTCAAAAGAAAGCTGGTTCTAACCAACTGGTGGGATCATCACTTAATTAGCTCTTTCATATTATCATCACTTACTTATTTTTTATGGTTGGAGGTCCTTCCTCTCTATTTTGTTGACAACTTGACATGACATACAGGTAGAGCCAAATGTGTCAACACCAAAAATTATTGGGGGTTTGCAGCAGCTGCAGACCAGAGACTTTGAAACATTTGACAATTGATTGTACAACGTCAATGAGGTAAAAGTTCGTGTGACACCGTGATTGATAATTTTATATATATTATATATATATATATATATAGAGAGAGAGAGAGAGAGGATTAATCATGGGAGATATCGATGAGGAGGAGGGTGCTACTTGTTGCCCATTGACAAGTCTCAATAAATTTCCGTACACAACTCAGCTGCAGGTTTGGGTACGGGACCCGGCAGGACAACTGTAATTGACAAGATGAATGCCATACTAGCCACTATCTCTTGACGATTGAATGTATCAAAAATCTAAAGAGATATTCTTACATATTGAGACAACTGCTCATGGATAGCTCAAATTAATGTTGTAGGGGTATGTTCATAATGCATTGAGAAGTAGTTTTCACTCTTCAATCAACACATTGTTCAAAGGCGGATTTGGAAATTTGTTTCCGTGGGATCATACTTTAGTGCGTAATTTGTTAAATGATCTTTATATTTGATCCTGTTGCGAGTAGAGAATATTCATAGAATGAGATTTTTTTAACTTTAATCATTTAAGAAGATTGAAATTTAAAATAAACCTAGTGTTAGATTACATATTGATTATAGTCCATTGATATGTCCTTAATTCAAAATAATTAATGTGCATTTTATTTAATGCCTCCCATTAAATATTTAAATTTATTAATATACAAATTTTAATTTATTAAAAAAGTTTTTTTTTAATTTATTAATTTTATTTAACATTTTTCAAACTTGAAAGACTCAATTAATGTACCTAAATATTAGTACCGAAATGTATTATATTGAACTAATGTATTTAAGTGTTAGAACTGAAATGTATGTACTGAAATATATGCACCGAAATGTATTATATTAAATTAATGTACCTAAATGTGTGTACCGAAATGTATTATATTGAATTAATGTACCTAAATGTTTGTATCGAAATGTATGTACCGAAATGTGTGTACCTAAATGTATGCACCGAAATGTATTATAATGAATTTAATGTACCTAAATGAAGAAGACAAAATACATCGAAATATATTGTATAACAAAAATTAGTTTATCTAAATGTTTACAACAAAATATATCACAACAAATGAAATGATATAATTTATAATGAACAGGAGCAAAATTTCTTTGAGAGTTCATCAAACGGCCCCTGTTACTATTTTTAGTATGTGGATCTGCCGTCATTTGTAATGAGGTAATAAAGTCACATTTACTAAATTTTCAAAATAAGTATTACAGCGTAAATTAGAATGTTTATTCATGATAAGCGAAACGGTATGTAAATTCAAACTTAGTATGACAAAATAGCATTAACATATATATATCATGCATGCATCTTAAAACAAAGGTTGTAGTAAAGATGCATGAGAGATATGCGAGATATCTGGCGGAAAATGTCGGTTCCTCCGTACATGGAGATCGAAGCCGGTGAAGAAATAAAAAGAAATTAAAGACTCATACGAACATCCACATGTTATTATTCGGACCTACAAGGATTTTCAGTTAACATGGCTTATCAACCATCACAAGACTGAAGAGCCAGATAGCACTACTCTACTCTAGTGAGAGAGAGAGAGAGAGAGAGAGAGAGAGAGAGAGAGAGAGAGAGAGAGAGTCATGTACGTAGTACTTGATTAGTCGCTCTCTTCAGAGGAGGGGCTCAACTCGATATGGCTGTCTATCTATATATGACAATTGGGCAGTTTAGATCCTATAGGAGACGATCACATTCACATATTAAAAGTTCACTTTGGATAGACCTGTCTCCAGCCGAAAACAAATATATTTTCATTTGCATTCAGCAGTATTATGTAATCTATTCGAAGGAAAATGCTTTAGGGACTCATGAATTTGAAGTTTGTTTACTACATACGAAGTATGATCATTAAATTCAAATAGGAACGTTTCATAATCTAAAGTATAAACAGTCTTTTTTACGTGCTTATTTACATAACAACGATTATGATCCCTACATCAGAGATACATAAAACATCCAAATGTGAAACTCCATTGAATGTACCTATACACGGAGTGAAAAGAAACCCTAAACACTAAACTTGAAACCCTAAAAGGTATATTTGAAACTTTGAACATGATGACAGTTGAAGATTGAAATTTGAAAGAAACATGGCGCTTAGAAGTAGTACTGGCTAGTACTTCCATAAGTAAAGGAGACAGTGAGAAAGAAAGGAGATGAAGTTGAAGTTCCAATAAAGCATTAATTTCTTATTTGGATGTAGCTGAGTTTGTATCCCTCAAGTACGCCCATCGATCCTTCCAATTCCATGTTCTATCTGCCAGAGAGGTAAGATAGCAAGGTACCACGGACATTTTGGTACAAGGCATCACGATAAGATTATTTATTGGATCAATAATTTATCTTCTACCCCCCACTCCTCAATATTAATATTCAAACTTTTAAATTGCAGCCAAATCAATTAAACTCTGCGGCTGGAATGCTATATAAACTATACAATGAAGTAAAACTAAAGATTTTACCGCAAATAACACTTTCTATTTCATAACTAACACCAATGATCAGCCAAGGATCAACCCATTAGCTAGGAATTTATATAGGAGCGGGCTAATTTATTTTTCCTGTACTATGGAGCGAGATTTAGGTGTTTGCGGTAAGCTAAACTTCTTTTTTATGCATCTATCTTGGCATATAATCTCTTCTTTAAAGTCAATCTGTACCGGTCTTCCTTTAAGTCAATATTGAGAATAGTTACCATTCAAAAACGCCAAAACCACCCCCCCTAAAAAAAAATTATTTTCTCCCCTCCTAATGATCAATACAAATTTTTTAGAGATCATGCGGCGGTTCCATAGCACACTCCTCCAACATTCTACAGCTGCATTTATTTTTTATAAATTAAAAAAAGCTCACTTGGTCGTATGGTACGCAGCTATGTACCTAAGAATGTTCCAAGAAGGTCACAAATAACATTCGACCCAAAATTAAAAATATCACTCCCACACATCCACAAACTTCCCGCACGTACCTCTTCAAATCCCACCACCTATATAAACCCTCCTACTCCCTACCCATCTTCATCATCATCCACAACACAACAAGTCAATATCTTCTAAAAGCACTTCTAGCCAGTACTTAGCTAAGAATCTATAGGCTAAAATCCTTACCTACAAAAAATGGCGGCTCCCATGCTCAACATTGACACAAACTTGCTCGACGTCGACAAGCTCTCCTACGAAATCTTCTCGATTCTCGAGAACAACTTCCTCTTCGGAAACCCACCAAGCACAAAACCTCACAATGTCTCCGACCCCAACTCCGCCGATCTATCGACTCCTCTCCACCACATGCATTCTAGCAAACAATTCACCGGAAAGGTCCGAATCCTCGCCATCGACGCCGCCGGAGCCACCGATGGCATCCTCGCCGCCAACGCTCTCGCGCACCTCGAGTCCTCTCTCCGCCGCAAGTCCGGCGATCCTAACGCTGCCATCTCCGACTTCTTCGACGTCGTTTCAGGGTCGGGTGCCGGAGGCATTCTCGCCGCCCTCCTCTTCACCCGGGGATTGAAAGACGGGTCGACCCGACCCATGTTCACCGCCAAAGAAGCCCTCGACTTCCTCCTCCAGAACCGCCGCAAGATCTTCAAGTCGTCGCCTGGGGGGATTTTCCAGCGGGTTTTCCGGCCGGCGAAGGCGGAGAAGGAGAGGGAGAAGCTCTTTCGGAAGACTTTCGGGAAGCAGTTGACTCTCAGGGACACGCTGAAGTCGGTGTTGATCCCTTGCTACGACATGTCGTCCCGCGCGCCCTTCTTGTTTTCGCGGGCGGACGCGGTGGAGGTGGACAGCTACGATTTTAAGATGATGGACGTGTGCGCTGCCACGTCGTCTCAACCCGCTGTTGAGGTGAGGTCGGTGGATTGTAGAACGAAGATCATGGCCGTTGATGGTGGGATCGCCATGAACAATCCGACGGCTGCTGCTATTACGCACGTGCTGAATAATAAGCAGGAGTTTCCTTTCTGTAACGATGTTGAAGATCTGTTAGTGGTGTCGCTTGGAAACGGAGAGTCCGAGTTTGGAAATTTGTCGCCTTCTGGCTGTTTGAGGATCGCCGGTGAAGGAGCTTCAGATTTGGTAAGAGTTATGATCCTTTTTACTTATTGTTTTTTATCTGCATTGTTAAAATTTATGTGAAAGTAATTAAAAGTAATTTTCAACTTCTTACATCTTTTTATTTTGGTTTTCTAATGTGAACGGTGAATACATCATCGTAGCGAAACACTTCATGTCATCATGTCATCGTACAATTACAAGACACTTGAAGGAAAAAAAAATTTCTCAATTATATAATAACATGTAATGTTTTATCTGTGTACTGAGTACACTACCATAATAAAAGCGCCACTTAATTATTAATAACTTTTTTTATTAGCTAAAATAAACAAAGAGGCTCTCTTGGCTCTTTGTGCAATATTTTTAATTTGGTGGTTAAAAATTAAAATATTTTGTACAAAATAAATCTTAAAGCATATTTGGTGCTCAATTAATTTAATTTTCTTTATGATTAGGTAACCCAATTAATCATTTTGTTTTTTTTTCTAAATTAAAGGTTGATCAAGCCGTTTCAATGGCATTTGGACAATCCCGAGCAACCAATTATGCTCGCGTGCAAGCCAACGGAATCATATCGAAAATGTATGGAGGCCCCCAAAACCCCAACGGCAAAAATAAGAACAAAATAGACATGCTGGCCTTGACAGATGAAATGTTGTCACAAAAAAATGTGGAGTCCGTACTATTCCAAGGTAAAAAAATGGTGCAGAGCACAAATGTGGAGAAGCTAGAAATGTTTTCCGGGGAGCTGATTAAGGAACAAGAGAGGAGAAAAACTTGCATTCTGCCAACTGTGATGTTGAAGCAGACTTCTTCATCATCGCCGAGCAGAACATCATCTGCCACAACCCTATCTATGTCATCTTCGTGATAATTAGTGTTCGAGTTATGTACGTAATATATGTTAAGCATTTGCAGCCGCTCTTGATGTATGAGATTAAGTGTCCGAGTCTGAGCTGAGCTGCTGATGAGTTGATTTTGATTTTTGTTGTATGTTTATTTGCTAGTTAATTAGTGTAATTAAATTTTATGAGAAGGGTGTTTGCAATGTGTATATTAGTTTGGTATGAAGGCAAGAAAGTCGGATTTTTCTGTAGTTCGTATGTTTTGATTCTATGGAGTCAATTTGTATAATACATATTTAATTAATTACTTGTAATTTTACGCTTTTTTTTTTGGTAAAATTTGTAATTGTACTTTAGCTTGATCCAACGATTACAAATGTGGAGCCTCTCTAAAAGTTATAATAATTGTAGCCGTTGGATTAAAATCCAACGGCCCATGTTAGTGGGTCAGGATGATCCTGATCTCCTGAATTGGATCATCTCCTGAGCAGGAGATCATGATCCTCCTAACTTAATAACACGGGCCGTTAGATTTTGATCCAGTGATTACAAATATGGGGTCTCTCTAAAAGTTATAACAATTGTAACCGTTAGATTAAAATCCAACGGCCCATGTTAGTGGGTCAGGATGATCTTGATCTCCTACTCAGGAGAGGATCTAATTCCTTTTGGTAGTGGCAGGGGAATAGCATGTCAGATCTGAATTCCCTCAACACAGTCTTAATTTAATTTTCAGAAATTTAAATTTAAGGCCTTTTTTGGTCAGTAATTGAGCAGTGTAAACAAAATAATGAAGTAAAAGCAAATTTTTTATTTGCTACCTTAATTTTTATCCAAATTTCAATTTTTTTACCTTAAGAACAAAAGCAAAAACAAACTCGAAATTATAAGTACATTTTTTATAGTGTTATGGTCCTTTGACGATTCAGGTGTAATTTCCATAATACTTACTCCTTTTGAATTCAAATATGAGCTTTCCTCCTTAAAATTAGGCAACAATTGAAATGATTTGGAGGACCCCCTAAGTTTTTTAGGCAACAATTGAAATGATTTGGAGGACCCTAAGTTTTTAGGAAGGGGAAGCTCATGTTTAGAGGCAAAAGGAGAAAAATTTCGTCTATGTCAATCTTGATCGTGAAAGGACTGAAACAACCTTATATGAGAGGCATGTAGTGAAGATTTTGATTGAATTGACGGTGAGGGCAAACTAAAATAAATTACAATCATTATTTTGAGTTTGATATTGTTTTTCAGGTAACAAATTTAAAGTTGGATAATAGTAAAAGGTAGCAAATAAAAAATTTGCCTCATTTTTCTCTTTAAACTAAGTTACTCTACCCTTGTGGAGAAGGTCTTTCTCATCAACACACTGCGTCCCGAGTTTGAACCCTCCCATCTCCTTAGTCTTTAGATGAATACATTACGTGAGAATGGTAGTTTGCCTAATTATTTTGGGCCTCCTACTTGTAGTGGCCCTTTAGACTTTGGGCTTTTAATGTGTGATTACCTTTTTCATCAAAAATAAAAATTAAGAAAAATGAAACTTGAATCTTTGCTTTGAAAAAACAAAGAAAACTAATGAAAATGGTTTGAAAACTTTGAATTTTAACGATAAAGATAAAATAAAGGGTAAAGTGAATAGTACCAAGTTTAACTTTTTAATGTAAAAATATGATTTTTAGTTAAAATAAACAGTACCGCAGACTTTTTGTTAAAACTTGAAAAAAAACATGGGGTCGAGCATTCCATCCCCAATGGGATCCTCTCCAGGTCTTTTGGTGAGGATCTTAAGAATTTATGAATTGTATTTATTCATCGTATATCGTAAGTTAGTTTTTGTCAAATACTATTTATGTTTAATTTTAAATAATTTACGATCGCATAATGTGCGATAAACTGATACAATTCATGAATTTCCAAGATCCTCGTAAAGAGAATCCGGCGATCAGTATTCATTCCATCCAATTCTAACAAGGAAGCCGAACTAGGTGGGTTCGTTCGGAGACTCAAACAAGTTTATGTTTGGTCGCCGACATTAATAGTTCCACGAAAACAGGAAAACCCAAGACCTAAATTTACATAAAGTTCAAAAGAACCGATCGAGAGCTTGCAGAAGAAGGCGGCAAGCGGCGATGTCAACTGCGGATGGCCATGTCTCAGAAAGCCTCTCTGATATCGACGACTCCGAGGTATGCAGACAATGCATGCATTGCTTTGATGCTTTCTTATTCTTCTTTTCAAATTTCTGAATTGTTTTCGATGAATTGTGTCTGCCCGTGTTCCATAATCTGATGAATTTAAGGTAGGTGTTCAAAATTTTCGATGATAAATAATAATTTAGTTTGCGTGTCGATGTTGTTGCAATTGTCTTTCGTTGTTATTGTGAAAAGATTCGTTCTTGGTTCATGACAATCGACCACATTTTTCATGTCTGATAATTAAGGGGAAAAATCTAATGAAAGACAAATGCAGAGATCCTGAAAGTTATACCCACTTGCCCATCAGAGAACACTTCCATCGTACCCTACTCGGTAGTCGGTATAGCGATTTAGGTTCGTATGTGATTGTTGCCTCTGTTTTGCGTTTGTGAATTTCGATATGGAAGAACTCATGCTTCTGTTTTTTAGGTTGCTGGGTACCTTAACAGTAAGGAGGCGGCGCGGTTTAAAAGAATCATTTGGGAGGTACTTAACAAGGACTACGATCAGGTAATGCATTTGCAAGTTTGTAAGTTTTGACACATTTGTTTTCACAAGGATTTGGTGCAATGTTAGGGGATTTCATAGTTTCTGTTTTTCGATGGTTTTATTCTTCTTTTTCGTCTATGTTTTTGTTGGTCACGACTGTTCAGAGTGAACGATCCATGAGATTTTGCATATGATCATGACCGTATTAGTATACATTTTCTTTGTAGGGGTTTCTGGTTTTCTCCCTTCCACTCTTTGCCTCTTCATTCTTCCTTTACTCTTTAGCTCAGTGATTTTTGGGAAGTTCTTAACTCAATTCTCTCTCTTTGTACTTCTATAGTCTCTCTTTTCATGCTTGATTCAAAAACCCTAATCTTTGATCTCTCTTTTCTTTCTGGTTTCTCTAACTTTTAGCCCCCAAACTCGAAAGGCATGCTGATAACTAAAATATGCAACAATCCTTTGTCTTCCGGACAATTAACCTGTTTTTTAGTCCTAATCTTTGAAACTATGGCTAATCTACAAACTATACTTCTTTTAAGACCCTAAACACATAAAACAGCCAGTTCTGAATCTGAAAAGCCCACCAAATGCCAATTTCAGGTTTCGTAATCTGTTGTGTTAGAATGATAGTGTACATGTCTTAGGACTGGTGTCTTGCTTGCACTTTTTTTTATGCATTTCTTTGCAGTAACGTTATTCCTTTTAAAGTAGGACGTTCTAACTAAACCTTGGATTGATTCATTAAATCACGTCATGTGGCTAGCTGTGTGGTTCATCCAAATCTTCACTCCCCTTGAGTTTATCTTTGTATATTCTAGACTGTCATTTGTGCATTGTACTCTAAAGATTATGCTTTGGAAGATTCATTCAGCTTATTCGCCATTTTTTGTTGTTCTTGCCTAAATTATCAACTGTTATTGGAGTCACACCTGCTTCCAAAGTAGTATTTGGATACTGGTTAAATGTTTTAAACTTTTTTTTAATCTTATTTGCATTTGATTTATTTTTTAGTTTTGTTCTTTTGTTATCTGTCTTTGTTTTACTGCCAGCATTGAGTCTTAATCATTGATTTCTAATTTTCTACATACAACGGTAAAATTTGGTAGGGAAAGAGTAGAAAACGAGCCAGAAAAGCCAAGAAAGCAGCACCTCTAGAAAAAGCCGCCAAAGTTTCTACTGGGATGAATAATAAGGAGGTAAGTGAATTAGCCGGTGGATACACTGGATAGGCTTTTTTTAAGTCATATACTTGTATTATTCAACAATTACTAACGTGGCATTTTTTTTTTGTTGCAGAGGCTGAGTTCAAAAATCGACTTCGATGCTTTGAAGAAATTAAATGAAGACCTTGTAAGTATCTTTTTCGCTGGCTTATTTTAGAATCATTCTTGCCTTACTCATGGCTGTGCAATTCCTTGTATTATGCTTATATCAAACATTTAAGGTCTAGTTTTTTTGAAGGGTCAAATATTTAAGGTCTAGTTGCTCGTTAATTCGTTAATTTTTTGAAAGGTCAAATATTAGTATGTTTATGTGGTCGGTGGGCAGACACCAAAATTTCTGTTTAGTGGGTAAAGGTCCATCAGAGTTGTGCAAACTATGGCAGGATAAAACTTAATGCGTAAAACCGTGATCTTTAGAAGATGGTGATTAAGGATTGATTAAGGCTTGACAATGGTATCTGAAAATCAGTCTGGTGTTTTACTAGAATGATCAATTATACAGGCCGTTCGTTAATCGGGCAGCTAATGGAAGACTTCAGGAAATAGGAAATTTTTTATCTCGTTTTCTGGTTAATAGTTTCTTGGCCATCTCTTCTCAAAAAAAAAAAAAATAGTTTCTTGGCCATCTATACTGATTTTGCAATGTAGTTCCATCCTAGTAGGTTTTAGAACTTTTCAATGTATCCCGAATTTGCTGAATCTGACCTTTTTCTCCGTCTGTTTTTCAGGGACCTGGATTTGAAGGAGGCACGGAGTCTAATTGTCCTGGATTTGAAGGAGGCACGGAGTCTAATTGTGGCAGTCGTGGTGATGAGCGGCTGTCGAATCAGAGAAGGAATAGTTTTGAAGGCAGTCATGATGAGGAGCTCGAACGTGAAAATACATACAGTGAAGAGGTTGAAGCCGGAAAAAGCTATGAAGATGATACATATGTTGCAAACGACGAATATAGCAGGTACAATTATGATGAAGAATGCAATTACAACGAGGGATACAATAACGATGATGGATACGATTTTGACGAACTATGACTCAAATAGTAAAAGCTGGTTTCTTGCATTTGGTTAACTTGTTCGTGATTCTGTTTTATCGTGTTATGATCGAAGGGTTAACCGATAATCTGTTCTGTTTTTGAGAATTTTTTGAGAAGCATCGACTGGTTTTTAACAATTGTATCAGTCTGAGGAATACAATTTCGAGCAATACACTTTGAAGATTGGGAGCAATACACTTGGTGCGATGGCAAGTGCCTTCGCCCATAAGCGGTAGGTCTCGGGTTCGAGACTTGGGAGCAGCCTCTCCATAAATGGGGGTAAGGTTAGCCGACATTCACCTCTCCCAGACCCTGCTTGAAGCGGGAGCCTTGTGCACTGGGTACGACCTTTTCTACACTTTGAAGATTGGATCTTTTTACGATCTAACAAATTATTGTTAACTATTTGTATCAATCTGAGAGATTCAATTGATCATTGCTTGCATTACAATTCACTGCAGAGAAAATTATTCGACGTCGAGAAATCTTTTACGTAATACTGACCGAGTAATGTCTCGTTCAAATTCCAAGCTGTTCACAGTTTGCTAGAAACAGCGAGGTACTTGGTATGACGGCCCTGCGCGATAATCTTCCCAGTCTTCTTCTTCCTGAACTCAACACTCACAACACCAACACTTTTTCCAACACGTAACGTCCTGGACTCGATCTCAACATCCTCGCCGGGATAAGCCGAATCCAAGTACGACACATTGATCTCCACCGAAACTCCAACGTTGAGAGCTCCGGAGGAGAGGAGTGCAGCTGATCCTACCAAATCCACAAGGGTTGCTGTGGCTCCGCCGTGCATGAAATTGCCCCCGTTCAGCAGACGCGGGGGCACCTTGAAGGAGCAAACAATGCGTCCGGGTTCAAGGAGGTCGATTTTGACGCCCTTCATGATAAAGGGCTCGAAGAACTTGTCCGGCAGAGTATCCATGGCGACTGCCATTTCACCTTTTTTCTCCAAAAACAACTTCACCATCTCCATGCTTGTTTCCTCGGTTCCTTCTTTCTTCATTTCAACGATTGCCTATTTGCCTTCAGTTCGAACTTCTGTTGCTGATTTGAGGCCTATGAGTGTTTTTTCTTTCGCAATTTTAATCTGCAAAACGATTTCTTCGGGCTCAATCCCAACAAAAATTACCATCCATGATCCATGGAGAAAAAAAAAAAGAAAAAAAAAGAGATCTTGCATACCAACAGATCAAACCCAGAATCCAAAACCCAATAACAAAATTTCCCAAATATTTTTCTGAGAACAAGAACACCCAAATTCAAGAGCAATTTATTCAAAATCCCAGATTTATTCACGAATTATTAAATAAAAACAAAACCCAATTCATGGTTGGGAAATGAATAAGCTTTTCAGAAAAAGACGCATAATTTAAATCAGGGATGTTCTGATAGAAAGCTAAATCAAAGAAAGACAGAGAAACAAACAGGTCTTAATTAATAAGAGAAAGAGATGTGAACCTTGAGGAGGGCTGTCAGCTGCGTCCTTTCTCCGAGTCAGTGTCGTCGCAGACAGTAATGTGAGTGAGAAGATACACGTGACATGTGGGAGAGGAGGGTTTTGGAAGGATAAAAGAAAATGAAAGGAGAGGTTCGAAATTGAAATTTGGGAATTTGGCTGGGATCTGACTTATCTCTTATCTCATTTTTCATACACTCTCATTCTTTTTTATTTGTACAATTACGATTAAGTTACGTTAATATTTTATATTACTATTATTTTTTTTCTTATTACCTTTATAAAAAAAATCAATATCAAAGAAGATGAGAGTGTATAAGAAATTAAGAGTAGAGAAGCCGGGGGTCCATTTGGCTGATGAACTGTAATAATAGTCACAATGGAAAATTGCATGGCACATCCCCAACTTATGAATATTTAAATTACGTCCCTTCAATTTAATAGTCCACACCCACGTATTCGAAGTGGATCCATCATTCAACTCAACTAAACTTTTTCATCATAGCAAACGTCATGAGTTTGAAATATTGGTACAATGACGTCCTTATTAAATGCCACATCGAATTCACTAACTTGAAATTAATTTTTGGTTCATTCACTACAATGAGAAAAGTCTCTCTTTTTTATTTTCATTTTCAAAAGAATTAGCTGGTAGATTTGTCACGATAGTCTACATTCACAGTCAATTTAGTATTCACTTGATAGGAATTGAACTCAGAACGTGCTGTGTGAAATACGAATTTGGAATTCGTCCTCAATCACTAAGTCATCCCGTGATGGTTAGAAAAGTCTCTCTCTTCATAATTACAGTAATTTGTCAACTGAGCAAGAGTGTTAATCCATTAGTCAATCCCTTGGTATAGTCGTCACTTAGTATTATGGTCTAGTGGTATTCTTCTTCATTTCTAAGTGAGAGGTCTCATGTTTGATTTTCACTAAAGGAGAATTTGAACCACAATATTGCTAGTCTATTGTGAGGCTCAACCCACCTCCTCCCTCTTAGACCATCTCTAACCCAATTTTTATCTCCTACCCTTCTGGGTTAAATTTTTAGGCCGTGAGTATTAAAGAATTAATTTAGGATAATTCTTTTCTTAGAGTAACTTTAAAAAAATGTAGACTATCATAATTTAATTTTATGAACATTTTAATCTAAAAATATTTAGATTCTGATCAATATTAAAAAATCTCTAAACCAACACCATGAGACTCGTGAAACATTATGAAAAAAATATGAAACACATAAAATAATTTTTTTTAATTACTTTAACCGTTAAATTTAAATTTGGATTGTTGGATTTTTTTTTACCATTGAATTTGATCATATTAGATCTTAGTCATTGACTTCAATGAAATTATAAATATGAAACTAAAAAAAGTACACATATATAATGAGTCAGCTCTACTAATCTATGGGAAATCCTGGGCTAAATTTGCCCCTAAATAAGTTTTGAGTTAAAACTCATATTTGCCTCAAGGGTTGGAGTAAGTTGGAATAAGTTTAGAACCTAAAATTTGAGTTTTACTATAAAAAAAAAGTATTAGTATAAATAATATCGTTTATTTATAACAAAATTCCTTGATATTTAATAAAAAAATATTTCATAAAACGGATTAATACATATTGCATAATATTCAAATAATATATATGGGATGTTATGTTACTCATCAAAGACTTATCTAATCATGACTTGATGCAAGATTAAAAAAAAAGAAAAGTAACTGATCATGACTAAACAAAAAAAAAGGCAAACATATCTAATCATGACCGGTACTGATGCAAGATAAATTTTGAAATCACAATGGCAAAATCACATGTTCAACAAATCAATACACGCTTAGTACAATACTAGAAATAGTGCCCACGCGTTGCTGCGGGATTAGAAAATGTATGAGAAAATATGTTTCAAAAGGATAAAATAATATAGATATTTATAGAATGATCAAGTTTGAATGAAAGGTGCAGAACCATTTGTATAGAAAATGAGAACAAAGGGATTAAATTCAAATAGAGGAAGAGGTATTATGATGTTAGTAAACAGAAAATTGACCTATGTTTTAAAGAAAATTTTTGAGAGTCTAATATAAGTTCCTATATTTCCGTTGTTTTCCTTGTTCATTCACAAACCCAAAAAAAATCTTCTGTTTACTTTATCCAACCATTTAACTTTTATAGAGTCAATAAAGAACACTAACCTCAATTGGGAGCAAAAGAGTGCTCCACCATCACATGATTGAGTTTTATAAGGTCTTCCATGTTTACAAAACATTCATAACTAAATTTATTAAAGGCTCAACTTTGTACATGGAATAGAATGCTACACAGCAAATTAGAAACAACAGAAAAACAAAAACAAAAATGAGAAAAGGATACGGTTATGCACCCTTGGAAGAATGCAAATCGAGAACTGTAATTTTCTTTGGAGCCAAAAACAATTAAATGGTCAAAAAGCCATGAAAAAAGTTGAAAACCCACAAAAAACCAAAATCTTATATGATTTTCCTTGTACTAATCACACAACGAAAACTACAAATAACAAAACAGGAAAAAAATGAAAACGATATGGCAATGCATTGTTGGTAGGATCCATATTGATAATTGTAATTTTACTGTGGGGCGAAAATGATGAAATGGTCAATGGAAACATGATAGACAGATTGAAAAAGAAAAATTGAAGCCAAGGAAAATCTTGAAAATTCACAAAAATCCAAAATCCTATAGGAGTGTGTAAATGGCAAAATTCAAACAGGTTGAATAAAAGCAACACTTGAAATAATTTAAACAATGACATTGTTAATCAAGAGTTAATTCATTAGTATTTTATCTGTAAAAGTGAAGTGAAACATGTAAAAAGATGGATCAGATATAGCTAGTTAGATGCCTCTTTGTAATATAGAGACAAAGTATGCTGAGTTATTTCAGCCTTCATCATTTGGAGAAATAATCATCACTTCCATCTTTTCTCTTCAGAGGAATTGGTTGCTACCAATTTATACACAAAAACTTTCTCCTTTTGACGTATTGTGAACACATGGCTAATTGGTTGGTTGTCTAATGAGAGGTTTGAGTTGGACATACAAAAGTATAGATGAAGATGTTCTCATTGAAGATATACTTTGTACATATGTCCCCCTTAACTCATCAATGGTCAAGCAAGGAATAAGCTATGTATTCAGATTAGGTAAAAAGAAGATCGTTTGTATATACATACATTGGTAGCAACGAATTCCTCTAAAGAGAAAGGTTAGTAAATATTGAATTTAAACGGGAATCAGCAAAGAAAAGAAAGTTAAGAAAAACATACCATTAAGTCATTCCATTGTAGTTGAGGATTTAGGCCATACCTAATAATCTTTGCTTTTATACCGTGCTTAAACATATTTGTTGTAGCTGCAACTTGGTTGTTGAATTTGTCATGTGTCTTCTTTTCATTGAATCTGCGGAGGAAGAGGTTAACATCTCACTATACATTGAAAAAGAAATTGTAAAAACTTTGCTTATTAGAACATGTTTAATCTCTTTGAAAATGTTTGAATTCTTTTTTTAATTTAGGTAGAAAATTGGAAATGGATATATACTATATGTTTAAGGAAATATTAAAAAATAGGATAGGCAGATGGAATAGTTTTGAGGCTTTACCATAATTAAAATAAATGTGCAATTGCAGCATTTATTTCCTATGTAAGCAAACTAAAAACAGTAGTTCCAATGAAGGTAACCTGCATTTGGTTGAACAAAAGTGGGTAAGAATATTAATGTAGCAGTAAGAAAGTATTTAACAAAAGAAGGTGATCAAATGATAACTATATAAATTGCTCAATATGTATTCATGATTATAAACAAATTATTGTAAATTTTGTAACACGTCTTTAAATACTATATTTTTTGTATAATTGTTTAAATTGTTTTCTCCATTTCCTATCAAT
Organism: Malus domestica; assembly: GCF_042453785.1. Lineage (NCBI taxonomy): Eukaryota > Viridiplantae > Streptophyta > Magnoliopsida > Rosales > Rosaceae > Malus > Malus domestica. Next base: position 35,550,817 of record NC_091670.1, on the reverse strand, counting down.
ATTTTTAAACCTTTTCTTGATGTAACTCTAGATAATGCAACATATAATTGACCATGAGTAAAAACAGGTTCAGGAAGATATAATCCAACTTGTTTCAAAGATTGTCCTTGGCTTTTATTAATGGTCATTGCATAACATGGTCTAACTGGAAATTGGCGTCTTTTGAAAATAAAAGGCCATTTGCTTTCAGTTGCTGCAAGAGTGATTCTTGGTATGAAAACTTTGTGACCAATATTAGTTCCAGCAAGAATTTTAGCCTCAATAATTCTATCAAATAATTGTGTCACAATCAATCTAGTTCCATTGCATAAACCCAAAGATTGGTTTAAATTTCGTAATAACATAATTGGCATTCCCACTTTTAAAATGAGATTGTGTGTAGGCAAACCGTTGAAATCAAGTTTGTTTAAAAATTCTGTAGGATACATTGTTTCAAGATTTTCAAAATTTCCATTTGAAGAACACAAAGAATCATAACTTAAAAATGTATGATGTTCTCTAGGTAATAAATTAGTTATATAATCATTTACATCCGACACAGTTGTGTTTCGAGGTGTAATAATAGCTCGTTCTCTTAGATATACAAAATCGTCAAAAGAATTTTCAAAATTGGGAAAAGTTGCACAAAAGATTGCAGCAATTGGGTTTGTGGAAGAATGGATTATTAAATCTTTAGGTATTTCAATCACAGATGTATCAATGTCATTTGAATCATTTAGTGCATCTATGTTATCAATTTCTCCATCACCTACTTTTAAAATCCAATTTGCAAAATCTTTGATTTTTTGTTTTTCATCAATGCTTATATCATTTCTTAACAACCTCATATTTTCTTTTAAACGAAAAATTTTAAAATGTGGCCACAAATAAGAATTGTTTAAAGAAGCATTTATTATATCTTCTTTGTTTGCTCCAGGAATAACAGGTAATATTTGTCGAAAATCACCTCCTAATAAAAGGGGTTTACCACCAAATGGAACAATGTTATTCGGAGCATGTAAATGTGATAGAATATCAGAAAGTGATTTATCCAATGCTTCAAAACAATATTTATGATTCATAGGTGCCTCATCCCATATAATCAAATCAGTTTTTTCAATTAATGTGGCAAGATGAGTTTTTTTCTTTATTGGACAAATTGATGTATCAGTAATAACCAACGGAATTTTAAACCTAGAGTGAGCTGTTCTACCATTTGGTAATAATAATGATGCTATTCCTGATGATGCCACAGCTAAAACAATTTTGCCTTCAGATCTAAGCTTACTTATAATTGTATCCCATAAAAATGTTTTTCCAGTACCTCCATGGCCATAGACAAAAAATAATCCTTGTTTTCTTGTATTTACAGTATCTATAACAGTATCATATACATATTTTTGTTCTTCATTAAGTTGTGATTTCAATATTTCATGTTTTCTATATAATTCTTGACAATCATAATTTAATTCTTCTGTTAAAAGTTTATTTTTTATTTCTAGCATCTTTTTTTCATCAGGCATTGGCAAACAATGTTTTTGCAAAGAGCTAGATGCATTGTTAAAAAGTAATTCTAGCTCAAATAAGACAGAATTTTTTAGTTCATCTTCCGGAACAATCATATTAGGAATTGCAAAAGTTTTTTGCAGCTTGTATAAAATATCGTCATACATATTTTTCCAATGAGTGTCAAAAAGAATTTCAGGATTTGCAACATTGCAAAACAAAACTATTGTAACAAATAATTGTCTTAACTGAGGAGATGATGCAACATGTGTAGCAGTTGATAAAGCATCTAACCATTCTTTATCATCACCTAATAATCCTAATGATTTACATGCAGCTTGATATGAAGAATGGAGAACACCATTAACAGTTTTGATATCATCAAAATTCAATGCACCTTTTTTCAAATTTAAAAGCATTCTTAAATAATATAACTCACCAGATGCAGGGTGCACATATGCTATCCTACCAATTGATCCTTTGCGTTTCCTTGGCTTCCAAAACTTCTGTCGTCCATCATATAAAAACTTGGATGGCATCTGAGCATAAGTTAGCAAGCGTGATTCATTATAAATTTTATTTGCTTCAAACCAAGCTGTTAACATAGTATGTTCAGAAGCTCTTCGATTAATAATTGATTCCAATGATTGATTACCACTGAAAACAATGTTTTGTTCTAATGGTAAATGGACAGGTAATCGCTCAACAGAAGGTTCTCTATAATGTATTGAATATTGGAACAATCTCCAAACAGCCTCATATGGTGATATGTATCTACAATTGAGATATGCTAATATTTCATCATTTGAATCTTCTTGAAGAAGTAACCGTGCTCTATCTGAACCTTTATTAATGTATTTGAACAAATACTTTATAAGCATAGATTGACAACATGATTCAACATTTATATGAGCATTGTATCTCAAAAGTAGTTCTGCATTATAAGGAACAACAAAGCTATTATCAATTTTGATGCCATTTTTTATGAAAAATTTTGTATCATCGTCGCAACGCTTATAAATTGGAAAACCATTAGGCTCAAATAGTGTTTCATTTTTATATGGTTTTGGAAAATTTTTTGAACACTTATTTTCTCGCATGCAAGGAGACTTTGAATTAATGTGACCACATGGACCATGAATCATAAATTGATTAACAATTTCATAAAGCTTTGGATTAACAATTTTATCCGGTATTTCAGCTGAAATAATAGAATCTATATCACATGAGGAATGACACTTGAAGTTTGATTTTAACCATATTAATATATGAGAATGAGGCAAACCTCTTTTTTGAAATTCAATCGTGCAAACATCTGTTTATAAGAAAAATAAAAGAAAACAAACAAACAGAGAAAACAAATTATGTTAGGTCAGAAAAAAATAAATAAACATTAATAAAGGAAAAGAAGGACTCTTAGAGACTTACTTGCTTCAACTTCTCCAAAAGGTTTTCCAGATTTTATAAAGTGAAGCATATCATCGAGTTTCATTTTAAATACTCTGGAAATTATATCAGGCCTATCTTCAGGTTTGAATCCTGGTTTTTTCTGAAATTCTCTTATGATTTCTGGCCACTTTATATTGCATGTGAATGTTATGAATAAATCAGGATGTCCATATTCTCTGCAAATAGCCATTGCATCTTGATAATTATTAATCATATATCTAGGACTCCCTGTGTATGAAGCAGGCAATACAATTTTTTGTCCCAAATTGTTTGCATCATTATCACCCCTTGACATCGCATCATAAATTCCTTTGTAAACTTCACTTCTTAAATTTTTTTGGTTTTGCCTAATGTAATCTAACCTATCTTCTTCAAGTGTTGCATAAGAATCAACCAAATATTGTTGAAAAAGTCTCCCCCCTTTTAACAATGTTGTTAAGCATGGTTCTCGTTCTTGAATTTGATACGCTATAAAAGCTCTCATGGGTATCCTTTGTCTTTTAGTCTCTGAACCCTTATAATTTTTGTTCCATTTTAAATCAGGTCTATAACCATCTTCACCGTATGGGAAAAGAAGAGGATATTGCAAAGACATAAATTTTGGATTTAATTTTGTAACACGCTTTAATCCTTCACTTTTAGACTCAATAATAATATCTCTATTAGAATCAGCAAGTCCTATATCACCAACTATCAGACCACTTATTTCATCACTTGTTGGTTGGTCATATTGTTTACCATCTGTTGTTTCTCTTGCTGATAATCTCATTTTCAAAGAAGTGAGTCTATTAGTTTCAAACTTATCTCTTGCTGTTCGAAAAAGCTTAACTAACTCATTTGACATATCAAACATCTTAATCAAACCTTCAACAATTTTTGGATCAAGCTTTCTATTATTTCCATCAGATTCAAAAGCCTTCAATCGATTTTGCACTTCATTGTATGTATCATAGACATATAATTGTGCAAATTTTGGACACTCATTGTCAGCAGGCAACAGAGATCCCATCAAATGGCAAACTTGACCACTAATTTTGAAAATATAAGGACCTGAACCATCATTAATTGAGTGATCAATTTTGGCTCCCATCGAAGTAAATGAAAACATAGAATTGTAAGCTCTAATATTTTCTCGAAATGATAAACTTTTTGGACCACCATTTGGATCAAGCAAAGATTCTAAAAAAGACGGTGTTGGTTTTGGATTTGGAAAAACAATTTTTCCTTGTTGACAACAAAGAGTGAAAATAGGTTCATCTTTTTTACATACTTGCTTAAGAGACTCTTTCAACCAAAAATAGGCACCGCAGTGACTACATTTATAATTCTTATCCCCAAAATCCACATAATCTTTTAAAACCCCTGCAAAAAAAATACACAGGAAAGAAAAGAAAGAAAACGGGACTTAGGAAAGATATGCAATAAACTAAATATAAATTTACACGATAACAGAAATATATTTTTATATAAATTAAAAAACATACCAGTTCTGCTTTTCTGGAAGAATGCTTGGCCCTTGTTCATAAGATTGTAATTTTGAGGATCAATCGTTGTTTCAGCCATGTTATCAGAATTATCCAACAAATTAATAGGTTTTTTACCTTTTCGATCAGAAGGCTGAACAATTTTTTCAACAGATGCAGTATGCTGCACTTTATCATAATTAGCATTTTTCAAATCGCATTGTACAACAGCTGATCCACTACTACTACACTGATGTTTAAAATATGGAGTTCGAAGAAATGTATCAATCTGAGATAAAACAGCGTTTTCATGATTTTCAAGATAACTGGTTCTACACACTTTTCTTGGCTGATGGTCACACTGAACCAAGACATTATATTCATTATCACTATTTGTTTGTTTTTTGTTGTTATCATCATTGACCAACGCATTTATAGATCTTTTAGACATGTTGAAAACAAATTGTTATGAGGAAAAGCGAAGAGCTGCAAAAAAGATTGGAAAAAAAAAGAAAAAAAAAGTGAAAAAAAAATTAACACATAAATCACACAGCAAAAAAACATAAAAAACATTAATTATGAACAAACCATCAAAATTAGGATTTCAATTTAAACACAATTAAAGTTAAAGGAAATACCAAGTTTATTCATACTTTATAAAACAAAATCGAAACAAATACTTAAAATTTGATCTTAACAATTCCAAAATTTTAGCTCACTCACCTTTAGTACAGAAATCTTTCAAACACAAAGACAAAGACGCCAAAGCGTGAAAGCACAGTATTTTGAAACCCTCCTTTTTTTTCCAACTTGCAGAGTTGAAATTTTTCAAGCACCTGTATTTGTCAAGAGAAATCATCACATTATATCAATAAAAAAAATCATCGGTAACAAAATCGACACACATGAAAAAACAAACAGTGTACAAATAACATTCAGGATGAAAATGTGCTTGGTGAACAGAAAGACAAAGAATGGTTCACGTGGCCACCCCAAAACAGGTTGAAAATTAAGCTTCACTATGAATGGAAAGATTAATAGATGATAATTAAGAAGGCCTGATACCCAAGCCAAAATCGGAGATATCCTTTGTAAACAAAAAGATTGAGCATTTCCACTAATTTTTTTTTTGGGGGGGGGGGGGGTGTTTGGGAAAGCTCATAAAAAGACATCAAATTTTATACTTATTGCATGCAAGGTATGCAACAGCTTCCCACCGCTTAAAATCACATAAATAAAAGGAATAGAATCAAGAAAAAAAGTTAATTACACAATAATTACACCTTCACTAAGATTAATAAATTAACCAAGGAAATAAATTATAAAAATGAAGACCATGAGAATAATTGGCTCACCTTTGTACTGTGATTTGCTGCCAAAAACAAAAATAATGTCATATACATTAAGCCTGCCTAATTACTAAAAACAAAACATTTTGCGAGAAGTAAGAACATACCCAAACTTGTTTGCAAATAGATGAGAAAATTTTATACCTGAAACAAATGGGAAATTTATTAGGAAAGATAGATCAGCCCATATGTGTGTAATCTATATGCAAAAAACTACTTTCTTCATCAGCCAAATCGTTTCACAAATAAATAAAAAAACAGAATCATATCTTGAACAATGCCAATTAATGATTTCCCATTTCCTTAAGCCCAACATGAAAGCCAATGAACTAATGAAAGAGCGAAAAACAGAAACAAAAAACCTCAATTAAGCAATCAACTGGAATCAAATGGAGAACTATTTAACAGACCTGGAAAACTACTATAAAAGGTTTGAAAATTACCCAGTAAGATTAAAAAAAAAAAGATGAGATGGAGCGAGAATCACATACCAGCAACACGTTTAAATATGTAGGCTCCTCTGAGAGAGTATCAAGACTGACTGATGAGAGTGCAGAGAAACGAATGATTAAGAAATTAAAGCTCTAAGCTCAAATTTGGGGCTTCCACTTTCCAACTGGGCAAGAAATAACAGAGAAAACACAGAGAGAGTCAATCCACCAAAAATATTAATCAAATGGGTTTCTTCTAATTCAAATTTTGGACCACCCAAATTCCGATGAAGCAATAACCCAAAATTCCAACAGATTGAAGCTCTCACAGATTACAAATCATCAATAACCAGCAATAAAAAATTTGAAAACAGTAATAATGAAGCAAAAAGAAATTAAGCCATTCTCTAAATCTCAGGCAGCAATCCAAATCACCAGTAATTTGCACATAATGATAAGAATCTAGTAGTACTCCAATTGTTTAAAACCCAAGTTCCAGAAATCATGAAAAATGTTACAACAGCAGATAACAAAGGGTCAAAAAAAAAAAAAAAACAGCCACACCTTCTGAAATAAAAAACAAAACCAAAGAACACATTCACACCATCGGTCCAAACGATATCTAGAAAAGAAAAAAAAATTGACAGACAAAACGCATGTAAACATATCAAAAAATAAATAAATAAAAAAAAAAACTGTAGACAGAAGGAAATCACAAAACTCACGAAAAAGGAATTGAAGACAGCAAAGCCAACTTTTTATACCAAGCAGTGACAACGACGGCACAGAGATGAATTTTTACAAACGAACCGTTCGGAGCGAGCAGAGAGAGATGAGAACATAAAGGTAGAAAAATTAGGGTTCGAGACCGTGCCTCACCACAGCAAAGCTAACTTTTTATACGAAGCAGCGACAGCGACCGGACAGAGGAAATTTTTATAAACCGATTGACCGGCGCGAGCGGATAGAGATGAGATTCAAAAGGGAGAAAAATTAGGGTTTGAGAGATAAAGAAAGCTAATCCCAAAATGGCTAAGAACGGCGACAACAATTTAGAAAAAAGGAAAGAGCATCCAAAGAAATCGAAACAGGAAAGGATCAACCCGTGGCCTTCGAGGGCAAGGCAGTCTTTTCACTGTGGAAAAGTTGGCAAAAATTTGGCTTAACAAACAAATCGAGGGGTATTTTAGTCCGCGCACTGTCCGTGAACAGTAACGCGGTTTTGGGGTTTTAGTATAGGTATAATTTGTAGAATTTTTAATCTTTTTGTATGGACAGAACAAATGAGGGGTGTTTCCAGAAGAATTTATGGCTATGTGATATCTCACATTTTTGTATGGATTTTTTTTCCAACTCCCTTCTCTGTTTTTGGCTCATCAAAATTATCAGAGGTACGAATTTCAGGAAGTCTAATTCTTTATCCTCGTCATAATAGTCTTCCTCACTTGAATAGGGTTTGAGAGATGAGAATCGAGAAGGAGATTGCCTCTGATTAAGACTACGCTAACGTATTTCATTGTACATAGTTAAGAAGTGTCGAAAAATTAACAAAGTGACACAATGGAGACACAAAAAATGGGACAACAAACCTGTGGCCCCAACCTACACCTGATTTCACAAGCCGGTCCGAGTCCCCACCACATCGTGGACTCGACTCTACCATAGTACGATATAATCCGCTTTGGACCCCTACCACACCCTCACAGTTTTGTTTCTAGGAACTCATATGAGAACTTCCCAGTGGGTCACCCATAATGAGATTACTCTCGCGCGAACTCGTTTAACTTTGGAGTTCCGATGGAACCCGAAGCCCGTGAGCTCTTAAAAAGTCTCGTGCAAGGTGGAGATGAAAATATACATATAAAGCTTACGGGATCCACTCCCCTGGGCAATGTGGGATGTTACAATCCATCCCCCTTAGAGGCTCGACGTCATCGTCGGCACACTTCCACCCATGGATTGGCTCTGATACCAAATTGTCACATCCCGGCCTGAGCCTCCACCACATACCAGACTTGACTCCATCATAGCACGATATTGTCCGCTTTGGGCCCCTACCACGCCCTCATAGTTTTTTTTTTGGGAACTCACACTAGAACTTTCCAGTGGGTCACCCATTATGGGATTGCTCTCGTGCGAACTCACTTAACTTCGGAGTTCCGATGGAACCCGAAGCCAGTGAGCTCCCAAAAGGCATCGTGCTAAATGGAGGTGGGAATATACATATAAGGCTTACAGGATCCACTCCTTTATGCGATGTGTGATGTTACAATTCACCCCTCTTAGTCGGCACACTTCCGCCCAGGGATTGACTCTAATACCAAATTGTCACATCTCGGCCCGGGCCCCCACCACATCCCGGGCTCGACTCCACCGTAGTTTTGTTTATGGGAACTCACACAAGAACTTCCCAGTGGGTCACCCATCATGGGATTGCTCTCGCGCGAACTCGCATAACTTTGGAGTTTCGATGGAACCCGAAGTCAGTGAGCTCCCAAAAGACCTCGTGCTAGGTAGAGATGGGAATATACATATAAGGCTTACATGATCCACTCCTCTAGACGATGTGGGATGTTACACCCGATAACAAGCCACCCCGCTCCACTGGCGTGTCACCTCGCTCTGGCGGCTGCTCGTCTCTTTTACTCTCTCTCTCCAACACACATCAAAATAATCTCTACTAAGGGGGAGTGAGTGAGTTTAACCTCACAATGAGCTAGTAATAACGTGGCCTAAGACATCTCACTTACAAGTAAAAAGGAATACCAGTAAACCGTAATACTAAGTGGTAATTTTATCCATGTTGATTATACATCATACAAACTTTCTTCCCAATTTTTACATCAAACCTAAAACACATCGAAGTAACCAACACAACTTTCTCAAATGTTGAAAATTTATTCAATAAAGAAGTTAAGTGTGATTAGGAGATGAGACACATAATAAACAAATAGGTGTATAATAAGCGTCCACCAACGATAATGCTCCTTTTTTTTCTTCATCTTTTGGAAGCATATTGGTAGTTGAACCCCGCCAGATCACTTGAGGCAATAAATTGAGGTGAAATTTTTTATTGTGATGCGAAGACAAGTGGTACATTACATATTTTTATATAAGTGGTGAATTTTTTTAGTAATTAAGGTATTAACTTTTTAACACACATATCTCACAACTTATATAATGACATATGATGTACCATCCCGTGTTTCGATCACACTAAAAAATCTCTCCAAATTCAGGCCCCGCGTTCTATTCGTTTCTATTGTCCCCAAAAAAAGTGACCGTTAGAAATTCGAACGTTACAACCCTACCGTTTTCCAGTCCCACATTTTTAATTCCTGTCACTTACGTTGCTCTTCTGGACAGAATCAGAAACCTCCAGATCATCATACTTCACTCCACAAACTACTAATTATATATACTCCCTCTCAGTCCCATCAGAATTCAGAACTCAAACGAAGGAGGAAAGCTTTGGAGAAGTGAAAGAAGCAGCAGCAACTAGAACAAGAAAGGGAGACATGGGCATGGTGGTGGTGATCTCTCTGCCTTTTATTTTGTTCACCATACTGCTTGGTTTCGGGTGCTACTTCTTCGGGAGAGCGAGAGGGCGAAAGGACGCGATCGCCACGGCTCAGGTTTACGGGATGCCTGCTCCTCCGCCAGGAGCTACTAACTCTCTCCCTTCCTCTCCTCCACCACATCCTTTCAAGCATGACAACTCTGCCAATGTTTAAACTCAACAAATAGTCTGTACTTTGTTGCTTTTATTATTTCATATTTATTTTGGTGAGAATTCTGAGCCGTGTATATTTGTTGTAAGCTTGAATTTTACTGAATGGTGGAAAATACATTATTTGTTGTAAACTTGAATTTTACTAAGCATACTGTATGATGAATTTATTAGCAGGATTGAATAGCGAGATGGATTTTCAAGAGTTTGTAGAGCCTTCTCTTTATTTAGTTCAAACTCTTTTAGATGACCTCTGGAGTCGCTAGAGCCAGATTAGTTCTTCTTCTATGTTACCGGAAAAAAAAAACAACTAATAGCAGTATTGAATCGAAAAGTTGAAGAAAAAATGAAAATTGATATATAATACTAGAGCACAACAGAAAAATCAGTCCACAAGGAAAATTATAAGTACACTTGTTCGGAATCTGGATGTTCCAAAATCTAATCAACTTATTCAGAAACCAAAGTAATTAACACCATGACTCAAAAATGTATGATTAAATAGATAATTACGGCCAGAGTTTGATAATTTTTTGTCAGAGATGGCTGCTTCCATGATCTGTTGTGGACCGATTTCCCCGTAATTGTCCAAGAAGGACTTGCCCACGTAGTCGGAGAAGCCACGGAAAACCGTCACGGCTTGCTCTGCGCTAGACGCCGGCGGCTGATACAGGGCTGGCCCATGGGCTGTGCGAGGTGTGCGACCCCGGGCAGAAAATAGGAACTTTGACGAAAAGTTACTGTTTATTTCAACGAAAAACTACATTTTTACACTAAAAAGTTACTATTCATTTTATCCTTTATTTTATTCTTATCATTAAAACTCAAAGTTTTCAAGGCATTTTCATTAGTTTTCCTCATAAAATAAGGGCCATGGAAAGATTATGTGAGCCCACGTAATTTGTGATGAAATAAAAAAAGATAAATTACATTTTATCTCTTTTAATTCAATTGCAATCTCATACTTTATTTTTAACATATTGCACTGTCAAACAATACTATATAATTTCATTACAATATCATATTTTCATTTTATCACTTTAGGTTTACACCTACGTAGCAGTCGTGGGGCTCACTCCACCACCCAACTTCATAAAGAAAATTTTCATTATACTCAAAATACTAGTGCATCACATATGATTATATAAGTGAGATAAGTTTATTTTTTTATATTTTTAATTTTTTAACACGAATATCTAATCATTCATATAATAATATGATGTACCACTTAATATTCTATGCAACATTGAAAAATATCTCTGGCAGCATGCAAGAGCCATGTCATAAGTGATTGACTAATGTGCTGATGAGGGTGTGCCTCTCTCTGCCCCACATGAACGCATGTGCTGGTCAAATAAAGTCAAAGGTTTAATACAATTGTGTGAAAAGACAGAGATGCCCGGTGCAGTCGTTTAAAATAAATATTATCGGTTGAGGAATGCACGATTAGTTGCTAATTGTCATGCATATTGTAATTAAAATATGTACAAAAATAAATCCCATTGGACCCATACTAATATAAAATAGAATTAGCACTCAGAATTTCCGTTTTTCATCCTTCACAATTCTTTGATGCATGTGTTAGTATAAGCACATGGAGTGATTCCTCCCATTCATCACCATGAGAGGGAAAAACCACAAGAACATGTGAAACGATTCCTTCTCAATCAAAATACCAAATAACAAAACAAAAATCTAACACCAAGATTAATAATAATTAATGTGTTAATAGTAATCTTAACGTCTGGCCAACAAATTATTTTTTAGTATCTTGAGTCTTGACATGATATGAGGTTAATTATAATATTAATATTTCATTCGTATTTTACGTGTAACATATAATTTGAGTAAAATTTGTCAAATTTAAACTTCTGTAGTTCGAAGCAAATGCGACATGAAAGATAACATGTATAATTTCTATGAATTTGTTGTTTTTGCTTAGATTTTTGACGATTATTATCTGAAATAATTAGCAATAAAAAAACCATCTATATATAACCCTACCTCCTTTGGAGATGCTCATGTCTTGATCTACATAAGCACCCAACACACACACACACTCTCTCTCTCTCTCTCTCTCATAGAAAAATGAAATTATTTTCAGGTGGTCTGTTAGGAACGTACCTCCTCATTTCCACACTGTTTTGGCCCGCCATCTCTTTCCAAGCCTCATGAACTACAGTCCTCCACTCCCTACAACACCGTTCAACAATTTTTGATCCCTCACAACACTCAGAGATCAAGGCTCGGTCTCCGCCCTCTCAAATGGAACCGAAAACTGGAGAAATACGCTTCGCGGTGGGCACACCAGAGGCAAGAAGACTGCTCCTTGATTCATTCGGACAGCAAATTTGGCGAGAACCTCTTCTGGGGCAGCGGTCGAGATTGGAAGCCGGGTGACGCAGTTGCAGCATGGGCGCAAGAGAGAAGTTACTATAATTATTGGACGAATTCCTGTGCTCAGAACAAAGATTGCTGGCATTATACTCAGATGGTTTGGAGGCGGAGCTTGAAGATTGGTTGCTCCAAAGTTACATGTAGGGGTGGAGATACATTCATGGTTTGTGTCTATGACCCCCCGGGTAACTTTATAGGCCAAAAACCATATTGACTAATGAGTATACGATAATTAAGATTAATGAGCTTCCCAATACATAATATGATGTATTATATAGTACCACAAGATTTTCTTCGGGATGTTCTTTTAGATGTTTGTGACGTTAAGATTTTAATGTACTATAAACTCGATTAGAAAATGTAAAATAGTACTCAATGTTATGAATAAATAAATGAGAGAGAAACTTTCCTAGAAATTGAAACACGGGTTTCTATGTGTCCCATGGTACGCGAGTTAGAGCGCAAGCTAGTGATGCTTTCGGCTACTGAACTCTCGCCATCTAGGGTACGGCAGTCCGCCGCTTCGCCTAGCAGCACGACACTTTGAAACGAGAGTGATGTATCTCTCTTTTGATTTCTTATACTGGTATATATGTCGGTGAAATAGTGTAAAAAGAAGGGACAGTATTGTAGCTTTTGCTTTCTTCTGGTGTGTCAAAAATGGTGGCAGAAAAACCATTTATATAGAGGGCTACAAAGTTCTCTACACAGCAAGTTGGCAGAACAAAAGGAAATGCATATAGGTAAAAAACCCAAAACGCTTTAAAACTACATGCATAGGTCGATAATAAAGAAAAGAAAGCCTCCTGCAACAGGAATTCCAAATACTAACGTGGGTCATCCGTTCATCTTCCTTCTATAGAGAAATTTTTCATTGTAACGGAAACACGGGTGGTACATCACGTGTTTTTAGGTAAGTGGTGAGAAATTTTATTTTTTAAGTTATTAACTTTTTAATACACATATCCCACCATTTGTATAATAACACGTGGTATATCACCTTGTGTGCCGATCACATTGAAATTTTTTTCGTATAAACACAATATATATTGGGCTTTGTCATATGCATGCCTTATGTATGACCCTTTTGCCACATCAGCTTGATAATCCAGCTAGGATTGTTTAGTCTATAGGACTCAAATTTTTGACCGGGACGTGATCATGTATACGGTTAATTAATTTAAAACCAATTAAGAACATAACATAACTCTCTGGTTCAGCAAAAGTCGTGTATATGTGTATGATTAATAATACTTCTATCATTGTTCCTTTCTCTCGTTGGCGAAGGGTGAACAATTAGAATTGATAAAAAAAAACAAAAATAATTTGCTTACTTAGTGTTTGCGCTTAAAAAAGCGTAAATACAAAGAAAATTTCTTAAACTGATTATAACATATGCGTATACTATAGTTGAGAACTGTCCATTTTTCATTCTCTAAAATCAGTGCATTTTCACATATAATCTCTATAAATCAGTTAAACTCTATAAAAATCCATTAAAATCTCTCAAATTTCCAATTAAATACACCCCCCTAAATTGACAACTCATCAATTCTTTTATCTTTTTCTCTAATTTAGCAAGTCCTCTTCTTTTTTCATACATAACAAGTGCCCTTTCGCAATTTCCCTTTTGAATTTTTAGTTCTTCTCGAGAAAAAAAAAAACCAAAACCTAATTTTTTAAGATTTTTTTTGAGCAAAAAAACAAAAAAACAAAAAAACTTTTGGACAAAAAATGATAATGAATTTCACATTTCTGTTTTCATCTTCTGCCTACATTCATTCGTTTCTGTCTCATAATTTATTGTTAAGAGATTATTATAAACATGAAATCAACATTTCGAAAACTTTACATGAGGTAAGGTTTCATATTTTCATTGTTTTAGTGATTTCAATCGCTAAAATATTGGCAGTGATATCACAGTATTGATTCTTTTGCAATCATTCAGTTTAATTGCAATGAGACTAATGAGACACTCCATTGATGATATGGGCAATACTTCTATTGATGTCCAAGTCAATTCTAATACACTTATATTCATGGAAAGCTCCGAAAACTCGTCAAGAGATGAGCAGTAATCTAGACTAAAATAACTCGGAGACCTTCAGCTTACAACTGTTGTTTGGAAGTTTCTTAAGGTCTTTGCAGTCTCCAATATCCAAAGAAGAAATTTTTTGGTGAGACCAAACTTGTAATATCTTGAAAATTTAAATATATGAATTATATATTCATAATTATGAATATGTGGGAAAAATCGAAAATAAATCGATTTATGGTTATGAAAAATTTAATCGAGAACTTTTAAAGTTTTGTTTCCATAAATTATTAAAATTTGAGGGTTTGTATTATTGAGATTTTATGTTATTTTTGGAGAAATTATATTAATTCATTTGAGTTTTAAATTAAACTGGTTATGAAGTTTGAAGTTTGAGAATTAATTGTTTAAAATTCGTAGACCTTTTGAAGTCACAATTTATATTCTTGAATAGAGCTCGGTCTCATGAACGCGTAAGCGCAAACCGTTCGTAAAACGGAGTTATAATGAAGAAGTAATTAACATTTAAAGTCGAAGACAAAATGGTCAATTTATTTTTGAAAAGGCTCCAGATTTCTTTGAGCCAAATCTGGGGAAAGCCCCATATGTGGCTAAGATTTAGGGAAGAAAAGAAGGGATGGTTGTGATGAGAAGGGGAGAAGGAAGGAGAGAAAGGAGGGAAAGGATGAAAAGAGAGGACCAATGAGAAAGAAGAGAAAGGAGGGGAAAAGACAGAAAGAAAGGAAAGGGAACGGATCCCCCTTGAGGAACTGTGACCCGACCTTGTTCTATCTCCCAACTCCGGCCACCATGGACGGCGAGGTTGGTGTCAAAATGATCCTTACCTCGAGGCCAATCGATCCCTCTATCAATTCCACCCTAAAAATTAGAAAATGAAAATTCATGGAAAATGTAATTGTATGTTGATAAGAGAATAATGGTTATTAATCATATGTGGAATGAAGGAATTTATATAAAGAATAGTGATTAATGTTAGTGAATTCAATTGGTAATGTAATTGTATGTTCTGACATTACAAAATATGGATAGTTTTGTAAGAAAATGAATTATTGAAGTAAAGAAATGTGATTAATGGTAGTAAATTAACCACGATTTAAAATTGGGCCGATCAACGGAATTATTTCTGAAAATAAATAATTCGGGGGCGGAGTGTTACAAAACTGATGGAGGCAACTCCTTTATACCACTGCCATGTAAACTTAAGAATTCAATATTGCCTATCATTTTCGGAAGATACTTGAAACTCTTGCACCCTCCAAATTTAAGAAAAGTAAGCTTGTGAAGAGATTGAAAATACGAATAAACTTCAACCAAACTTTTACAGTAAAAAAGATTTATATGCCCAAGTTTTTTACTCCGAGAAAAATTTGGAACTTCAGTTGGATTTTGGGAGGAACGCACATTGAACGCTTTTAATTTCATAAAGATTCTGTAAAAAATTTAAAAGAAACAGCAAGAATCAATACCTTAAGCATAATTAATTTTCTCCTGATTTCCTTTGAATCAATACTTCAGTTAGGTTTCAATACAATAAGCCTAAAAAACACCAATTGAGGTAATACGTGCCCATTGCTCCGCCCAAAAACCAAAAAATCAAATCTTTCCCATTTTTGCTAATTCGTCGCTTGATTTCCTTTGACCCACTCCCCCCCCCTCTCTCTCTCTCTCTCTCTCTCTCTCTCTCTCTCTCTACAAAGTACACACCTTTCTCTCTCCTCATATAAAATACGATCAGTACACTACACACCCACCCCTTCCACCACCCACCATGCCATAACTCACCCTCAGCTTTTCTGTTTCGCTTCGTTTTTCTCACCATCTCTCTCTCTCTCTCTCTCTCTCTCTCTTGGTGAAGATTCCTCTCATTAACTACAACAATGGCCGCTGCTACGTGGCGGAAGCTGAAGAAGTCGCTGATGCACAAGCTCTCATTCCACTCCTCCGATTCGTCGTCCACCTCGTCGGCGCCGGCGTCTCGGCCGCCTCGTCCTCCTCCTCTCGCCTTAACCTCCTCCGCCACCGTCCGCCCCTCTCCGTCGTCTCGCACCTCCTCCTCCTCCTCCTCCATCTCCTCCAAGCTCTCCCGCAGCTTCAGCTCTCGCATCTCCAAGGTCAGTAATTACTACTCTCATTTACACGCTATCAGTTCCTTCAATTCAATTTTCTTATCGATTTAATTTTCCGATGTAATTATTTAATTAATTAGTTAGTTAATTATCCCCAAGGCGCCACTCTGCGCCCTGTTTGGTTCCCGAGAAAATCTGCTCGGGATCTCAGTCGTCTGTTAATATCTCGTGTCTCGGTTGTTTTGTCGCCGGCAAGATTTTGACCGCGAGCTTTCCGGCGACGGATTGACTGAGTTGAGTGTTAATTTGCCGCGAAAACTCGGAGCAGGATGCCAGCTGTTATTTTTCCCAAACAAACCGGCCATCGTTTTCTGACTAATTAAGTTGGTTCGCCAATTGACCAATATGCCCCTACTGCTTTTGTTTTTTTTTTTACGGGCGGTGGGTTTTTGCTTTGTCGGTTTCTTCGGTGGCAGTTTGGGGATTTAGAGTTAGGCACTTGATCACGTTTCTTTCTGTTTAATTTTTTGGAGTAATTAGAAAATTACGTTTCTCTGTTTTGGTGTGTATGTTAAACGTTGCTCATTAAGTCTCTATCCGGTGGTTTTCAATTAATTAAATATGTATTTATTTAATTCAGCTGCCCATAAATTTACAGAAACTGACAGTTTTGTTTTGGTTTGTATTAATTTATTTTATTTTGACTAATCTAGTAAATAAAAAGAAATGCTGAGAGGACTCTTAAAATGTTGTGGCGAGAAGTCCCGTTTAACTGTGAGGCGGCAGAAAGTCCATGAATAATCCTTTTGTGAGAGTTCCCGTAGCGTTTCTCATAAATAAAAGTAGAATGTGAATTGTTCTTTTGAGCTAACTAGTTTTTAGTTTGGCCGTATTTTTTGACAAAGATGAAATCTGATTTTTTACATGTTTCGCACATTTTAAGTTTCCCTAATAGTTCCCAACATAGTTTTGAAGGATCTTGGTGGAACTCTTCAATGATTTTCTTGTTAAAAGTCAATGACTTTGAGGTCAAGAAAGCCGAAAGTCAAAGCTTTATCTTGCACGCCCTAGCAATTATTATGTCATATCATCTTTCGGTAGTCAAAGAGATGACAGCATATCTCATTTTGTGGATAATTTTACAAGAATTTTGATTATGAAATTCTAGTTTCCGAATTCGTATAGTTGCGAAGATTTGTTTGTACTGTGTTTATTGTGACTCTTGGTCTTGAATGACTCGAGTTGTGCGGCTTGCTTGAGTTAGCACCGAATTTGCTTTTCCAATAGCTTTCAGTGCTTAACATTGTAACACTATGACAGGCTATGTATGTGGCGAAAATTCTGTTTGTTCAATTTGGTTGATCGCAGCCTTCTCTGTTTGTATTACTTTTTAGACAATTGTTGAAAGGTAAATGTATTGGTATGCTAATCTCATGACTGACAGTTGTTTAAATTCTTTCGTGCACAGAAAAATTGCGCCATTTGCCTGAGTAACCTGAGAGCAGGGCAAGGCCAAGCCATCTTCACTGCTGAGTGCTCCCACTCTTTCCACTTCCTTTGCATTGCCAACAATGTCAAACATGGAAATATTTGCTGCCCCATCTGCCGTTCCAAGTGGAATGATGTGCCTTTCCAAGCTCCCACCAACGTTGCAGATACTCAACAAAACCACTTGGGTCACATCCATAACGGTTTTAACCATCGTTACCAGTCTCACCTCCCATTGCTGCCCCAGGTCCATCCCGAGCCACTTAGCTTCTCAGATGATGAGCCTCTCCCGTCCACCTCACCTAGTCGATTCTCTGGCCCCCAAAATGTTACAATCAGGACTTATACAGAGTACTCTGCTATCCCTGTTGCAGAATCTCGCCCAACATTTCCTGTTCTTGTCAGCGTTCGAGCACCACCCCTTCAAGGAGGTGCAAACAGCCATGGTCGTACCCCCATTGACCTTGTAACAGTTCTGGATGTAAGTGGCAGCATGTTTGGCACAAAAATTGCCCTTCTCAAGCGCGCTGTCAGATTTGTCATACAAAACTTGGGGCCTTATGACCGGCTTGCCATAGTTTCATTCTCAAATACTGCTAAAAGGGTCTTTCCTCTCCGAAGAATGACTGTTGATGGTCGTGAAAGCGCCTTTCTAGCAGTCGAGTCTCTTAGAGCACATGGTGGAACCGACATTGTTGGAGGACTCAAGAAAGGAGTTCAGGTCCTTGAAGAACGCCGGGCAAGGAATCCAGTTTCTAGCATCATCCTCTTATCTGATGGAAGAGACAATTGCATCTATGACTCACAGAATACTTCAAGTCCAAACCGGGTCTCTGAGTTCTTGAACCGATTGCCAGCTTCGGTACATTGTAGCAATGTTCCCATCCACACATTTGGGTTTGGCACTGACCATGATGCCACTACTATGCATGCTATATCTGATTCATCCAGTGGCACCTTTTCCTTCATTGAGTCAGTTGCTATGATACAAGATGCCTTTGCTATGTGCATTGGTGGTCTTCTCAGTGTTGTGGCTCAGGAACTTCGACTCACAGTTAGGTCAGCATCGCACGGGGTGCAGATTGTATCAATACCATCAGGGAGACATGTGAGTGAGATTTCTGACGAGTGTCAACAAGGTGCTGTTGATGTTGGAAATATGTATGCAGAAGAGGAGAAACAGTTTCTGGTGTACCTTTTAGTTCCAACATCATCAGCAACTGGAAACAGGGAAGGCATAAGGAAGACATCACTGTTGGATGTGTCATGCGTGTACAAGGATCTAGGCTCAAATGAGTCAACCCATGTGCAAGGTGAGAGAGTAGAGATATTAAGACCCAAGGTTTGGTCCCCTGCAGATGAGGCAGTGTGTTTGGAGGTCGACCGTCAGAGGAATAGAATTCTGGTGGCTGAAGGTATTGCAGAGGCACAAGCAATGGCTGAAATGGGAAATCTAGAAGGTGCACAGGCTATTTTGGCACAACGAATAGCAACCATCTTAACATCACCGGCAGCACAAGCTGGGGATGGTCTCTGTAATTGGCTTGAAGCTGAGCTTCGAGAAATCAGGGATAGAATGGCTAGTATGGAATCATACACACAGACCGGGCGTGCTTATGTTCTTTCAGGGTTGAGCTCACATTCATGGCAGAGAGCCACAACTAGGGGTGACATGACAACCCAGATTATGACCATGAATGAAGGTGGAAACTCACGCAGCAGCGCCGTTGGCTATGAAACACCTACTATGGTTAACATGGTAAGGATGTCGCAGAATCTTGGGGTTAATCACACGGTTTAGCTTCAACAAGTAATCGAGCCTCATAGCCTGACTTCATTTTTCGGTAAGGTGTGAATACGGAACATTCATCCTCGGATTGGTTCATACTAGGCTGATAGTATTAGTAACTGGTACTTTCAAAGGGAACCTTTTATAAATTCTGACAGCAGTAGTAGTAGTAGTAGTCGTCTTCATACATAATCCTGCTGCTTGTTTTGATGGTTTACACATGATTTTCCTTCAGAATTTGATGGATATTCGAGTATTCGAGATTCTTACGGGAAGTTAATATTCGATAATTTGTTTCATCTCTTGTGGAAAGGACTAAGGATTATGTTCATATCTGTTATCTTCTGGTCTGGTGGTTGTGTTTGTACTACGCGATCGGAGTTTAAAGCCGGAACTGAAATTCTATCCAGACTGTCCTTTATCCGGATAGATATGTCCCTGTGAGGGGCTAGGGCGATCCTTACATGATTTGGCCATGTCCGTACCCTCTTCTAAAGGAAGGCTTAGATCTTTCAAATCTTACGCGCGAGGGATGTGAACCCTAGTAGGCAAAAGAATGAATCCTAACTTTCTCGCAAAACTGAAAATGGCTTAGGGGTGTATTCAATGGGGATTTTAAGGGATTTTAATTTTTTTAATGAATCTAGGGTATTTAATTATGATTTTAAGTGATTTTCTGAAATTCAAGGTCTATTCAATTAGAATTTTAAGATATTTTATTAAAATCCTTAGAAATCCGGATGTATTTAATTAAGATTTTAAAGAAGTTTATAACATGTCAGGTGTATTCAATTAGAAATTGATTTTAAAAAATTTGAGAAAGTTGAGGAATTAGAGGGAATTGGAGAGATTTCGTAGTGTATTTTAAATATCCACAAATCTCATCTCCTCCCATGAGATTTCGAGGGAATTGAATCAAAAATTTATATGAAATCTCTACAAATCACTTAAACTTCATAAAAATCCACAGATTTATAAATCCATTAAAATCTTTCAAATTCTCAATTGAATACACCCCTTAGATTCACAAATGCATCAACAACAAAATTGACGTGTTCCAATCAGATGACGAAACTAACCGGATTTGTTGAAAGTAAGAAGCTAGATGAATTTAGAAATTAGGGATCAAATTCAAATTTGAGAATCATGACTCGAAATGAATTGCAACCATATCGACCGGAAAGTGAAAATAGAATCAAACTAGAAGATTTTATATTTTGGTAAATGAATAAAAAAATCAGCAAAATATTTCCTCGCTAGCATCACATTGGTTTGCTATGAGTTTATATGGTCTTGGGTTATTTCTCATATTGTCAATTGATTTTATGGTGGAACCTCAATTTTATCATGGTATCAGAGTAAGGTTGTTCACGTGTGAAGCCCAATGGCCACACGCGCTTCACGTCACCTAGTTGTTGTCCACATGTAGGCTTGAAAATCCGCCACACGTGCAGGGGCGTGTTGAGAGTTGTCCCACATTGGTGAGGGACAATGTTTGCTATGAGTTTATATGGTCTTGTGCTACTCCCCATATTACCAATTAGTTTTATGGTGGAATCTCAATTTCATCAATTTCATGTCACAAATAAGCAATTCGAGCTAGCTTAAATAAATTATGAAGATTTCGCACATTATACATTATTTTTAATACAAATTTGTTAGATCTCACATTATACAAAATTTATTTATCTTACACTTACAATAATAATAATTTTCTATAATGTCACGTCTTAATCAACGATATTAATTTTATATAAAATTTATTAAAAGACTATAATATCTAAACTATTAAATTTTTGTACCAATTAATGATACATAATATGAAAGAAAAATTAAATTAACACCCCAAACACTTTCCGATATTATTAAGCTTATATTTTCGAATTAAAAAAAAAAAAAAAAAAAAAACAGAGAGAGAGAGCAAAAGACGGTGGAGGAAATATAGCCTATAGGAATTGACGTTGGAACAAATAAAAACAAAAAAAATGAAAAATGGAACTTTGACGTCTGGTGATGCTACTGTTAGGCGAAATTCTCGAATTGCGAACAGTTTGGCCTTTCCCACCACCGTAGATGCTTCGGCAGTCTCCGCCTTGCTCCGTCGACTTCCTGCGACCACCGTCGTCTAGCATCTCAAGTATGAATGTTCTCTTAATTTTTTCATGTTTTTAGCTATTTTCCTTTTAAATTCTGTTCGATCTACAAAAAATGATTAATTAGACTGAGAAAGAAGAAAATTTAACACTGTTTTCGCCGGTTTGTGTCTTTTACATTGACGGAAATTGGGGGATGCCATTAATTTTGCTCTTGATTTTTTAGTGATTGGCGAAGTGAGAATTTGGTATATTGTTCTAATGCACGAGAGCTTGAATTTGTGCTGCATTTGAATGGTATTTTTTTTTGTTTGTTTGATAAAATTTGATCTTGTAGGTTATTACTATGCAGAAAATATATTGAAACAATGGTGACATTTTGATAATCGGGTTGTTGTTTATCCGTGCAATTCAATCGATTTTCGACATGAGGTTGCTGTAATAGCTGTAGTAATAGTCTACTTACGTTTTTTATGCTCTATAGTTCAATGGATTACAGTGCTGAGCGTTGTAATTAGTTTTGAGTTACTTGCAATTTCAGGGGGTATTTTCTTGTAATGTTTGTTGACCGAAAAAAGGATCTTGTAATGTTCATCGTCAAGCACTAGCCTTTTATACATGGCCAAGCCCGAACCTAGAGGTCGCACTGTCCTTGAACCACTGTCATTGTTCAACCTCTCTGACCACTCTCGTGCACGAGTTACATCACTCGCTATCTCCAAGGTCTCCGACTCACAATGTCTAATCTACCTTGGGACCCAGTTTGGAATCCTGCTTTTGCTCTCTGTAAATCCCAATGATCAATCCCCATCCGATCCTTCCAACAACCCTTCAATCCCACAAAACATTTCGTTTTTGCGAAAAGTTTTGGTTGGCAATTCCTCAGTGGAGTCTATCCAAGTGTTTGGTGAGATTGGGAAGCTCTTGGTGCTTTTGGATGGGTTTTTGTTTTTGGTTGATTCGCTTCTGTTACAGCCCGTGAAAAGATTGAGTTTCTTGAGAGGAATTTCTGTCATCACAAGGAGGCTGCGAAGCAGTGAATCAGAATGCTCGAATTTGTCAGGTCTTAGTAATTCATCAGAGTATACAAGCACAAGTCAGCGGTTTTTGCAAAAGTTGGGAAGTGGGATCAGAACAAATGGCTCGAAAATGAAAGAAACTGTGCAGCAGCATATAGGCCATCATGTTTTCTCTGTTGTGATTGGTAAAAGATTGGTATTGGTAGAGCTTGTTTTGAGTAATAGAGTAGGTAAAAGTGACCAAGACTTTGATGATGGGTCTTTTGTAATTCTGAAGGAAATTCAGTGTATTGATGGGGTTACGGCCATGGTATGGCTCAATGATTCGATAATTGTCAGTACGGTTAATGGATATAGTTTGTTTTCATGTGTTACCGGACAAAGTGGTGTAATATTTTCGCTACCGGATGTTTCTAGTCTGCCACGGCTTAAATTGTTGTGTAAAGAATGGAATGTACTTTTGTTGGTGGACAATGTTGGCATCATAGCTAATGCACATGGGCAGCCAGTTGGTGGTAGCTTGGTGTTCCATAGTAACCTGGATTCTATTGGGGAGATATCTTCATATGTGGTCATTGCAAGGGATGGAAAGCTGGAGTTGTATCATAAGAAAACAGGTAGATGCATTCAGATGATCACTTTTGGTGGTGAAGGGGTAGGAGGGCCTTGCATTGTTGCAGATGAGCAAGATGGAAGTGGAAAACTTCTTGTTGTTGCAACCCCCACCAAGGTATGGGAAAAAATCGATCTAGTGATTTTTTTTTTAATTATTATTAAGGGGAGGAGGGAGTTTTGAACCTGGGAGGTGTGGGTAGAAACCCAACACCCTATTCACTAGGATATTGGACAGCATGCTCAATTTAATGATTATCTATACTCTTTTAGCTTCATTGCAGACATGAACAATTAAAGATTTTTATTTGTTGTCCTTTCCATGTTGCAAATTTCTAGGTTGTTTGCTATCAGAAATTACCATCTGAAGAACAAATTAAAGATCTATTGAGAAAAAAAAACTTCAAGGAAGCCATCTCCTTGGTGGAAGATCTTGAGTGTGAGGGTGAATTATCAAAGGATATGCTCTCGTTTGTTCATGCTCAAGTGGGGTTTCTCTTGCTTTTTGACTTGCATTTTGAGGAAGCAGTGAATCACTTTTTGCAGTCTGAGACAATGCAGCCTTCTGAAATATTTCCATTCATAATGAGAGATCCAAATCGATGGTCACTACTGGTATGATATTTTTTTGCTCATAACCAAGGGATACGGTCACATATAATATCTTCCTATATGAATAAAACTCACATATGCTGTCTCTGCCTTACTAAAAAACGAGAGGAGTGTTTCCTTTAAAATATAATTACTCGTCAAAAGGTGTAAGAAGAAAATCAGGACATGGAGTGTGATACTCATTAGAATGTGAAGGTTAATATTCTTGTTGTATTTTCTTGGGGATGTTAGATTACTAGGAAAAAATACATAGGCAATGTGTAGTTGAAGAGAAAAGATTGCATAATTATATTCAATTTATCATTTATACTATTTCTTTATGTAACAATCAATACTACATTGTGAATGCGAAGAATTGTGAAAGACTCGCATGCTTGCAATCTTAGCCTGCATTTATGCTGCATTTAGCACGAACATATGTACTTCTATTACGAGCTTGCTGATTTTCATGTTGTAGTGCTGTTAAGCTTCTGAGTTTGTAATCATAGTATTTGAGCTTGCGTTTTCAGGTTCCTAGAAACCGCTATTGGGGTTTGCATCCTCCCCCTGCGCCTCTGGAAGATGTTGTGGATGACGGGTTGATGGCAATTCAAAGAGCAATCTTTCTTAGGAAAGCAGGTGTAGAAACTGTGGTAGATGATGCATTTCTCCTGAATCCACCAAATAGGGATAAATTGTTGGAGTCTGCCATCAAATCAATTACTAGGTGACTACATCACTTCTGGTTTTTTGTTAAATGTTTTTCTATTGTTTTCTGTTGCATTTTTTTATTTAATTTCACAACTAACTTGTACTTGGATTATAGTAACTTTTTCAATATACATTCTTGCTACAGATATTTGGAGGTTTCTCGTGAGAAAGAGTTGACTCCATCAGTGAAGGAGGGAGTTGACACCCTATTAATGTACCTCTACAGAGCTTTGAATAATGTTTATGACATGGAGAAGCTGGCATCATCAGAGAATTCTTGTGTTGTGGTATGTTTTCCCACTCTCATATATTCGTTTTACTATGCTGAAGGATTTTTGCTTTTACAACTTTCCTAAATCAGGAGTTCCTGTTTCCATACTGCATTATTTCTAGTCTTCTTGAATTTTTGCTTTTACAATTTTGGGAGCAGCCTCTCCATAAATGGGGGTAAGGCTAGCCGACATTCACCTCTCCCAGACCCTGCGTAAAGCGGGAGCCTTGTGCAATGGGTACGACCTTCTTTAATAAAATCAAAGGCAAAACAAGTTGTGTTTTCATTATAGACCTTTTTTCATTATAGACCTGTTTATCCATTTGATTTCATCCACTTTAGGATATCTTCTTTTTTCATTTATACCATAATATGAATCAGAGAAAGTGACGTAGTGATTGTTAGGATTAGAAAAGAAGATTGATAGTTAGTGTAGTTGAATGAAAAACTAAGATGAAATTGACAAAAAATTCCCTTAATTTGGACCATAGTAAAGCTGCAAATTGTATTGCCGGGGGCCTGGGTCAGACCTGATTTGTATTTAATTGCTAAGAGACAGTTTTGGGATTTTAACCAACTAGAAAGGGCACACCATATGATGGTATCAAATGCAAGTACCATGCAACGTGTCCTCTAGTTGAAGACATTATATCAATGTTTGGTTTTGGAATAGCAACATACTTAATAGGCCTCAAGACAATGCACTGTTAGGATGTTGGCAAACAATCTTAGCATTCCCATGCATTGAAAAACAGAGGCTATTGTCTGGAGCCTGCTTGAAGGATGACTGTAGAACTTGCATGGGCGGTGCAGGAGGAGTTGGAAACTTTGTTAGATGACTCTGGGCATTTACGTACGCTTGCCTTCCTATATGCAAGTAAAGGAATTAGCTCAAAGGCTCTTGGTATCTGGCGCATCTTGGCAAGAAATTATTCTTCTGGCCTTTGGAAAGACCCCATGTTGGAGAGTGGTTCACAGGATGGTGGTACAAATATCATCTCTGGTAAGGAGACTGCTGCAGCTGAAGCATCAAAGCTTCTTGAGGAGTCATCTGATCCAAGCCTTGTTCTTCAACATCTTGGATGGGTACGTGTTAATTATCTGCAGAGTTGTTCCTTATTTATCTTGGATGGTTTGTTTTGTTTTATTTTTGAAGTTTGAAATTTTTTGAAAGTTATGGTTTGTGCTTCGCAACTCCCTTGTTTAATTAGGAGTTGATTGGTATTGTTAGGTTGCAGATATCAACCAGGTTTTTGCAGTTCAGGTTTTGACATCAGATAAAAGAGCTAATCAACTTCCACCAGGTGGGTCTTTGATCTCCCAGTAATTTTGGTTTTGATGTGTGTTTTTTTGGTTACCACTTGTGTAGAAAATGACATCTAGGCAAGTATCCAGTTTTAAGGTGAGTGATGTATAAGAAGTTTACACCTTTATGTCTGTGCCATTGGTTAGCTACCCCAAGCAGTGGCGGAGCCAGAATTTCATGTGAGGAGGGAGGGGCCTCCCAACATGAAAAGTTGTAGTAAATTGCACATTTGGAAAACCAATCAAATTCAGTACAGAGAACTAAAAACATTGTGCAAACTCAAACACTTGAATACGAAGTAAGAGTTAAGCATGAAAGATTTGAAAATATAACAGAAGGACTAAAGAAATGACAAAGAAAAGTTGATAGCAAAAGGAGGGGAAGGGAAGTCTGCACTGAAATAAGAGAGATGGAGTGAAAAACGAGGCATGTAAAAGGAAAATAGAGTTTAGATTAAGAAGGGGCACACTTGAATTTAATGGTATTACACTGATAAGGCGCAGCAACAACAATATGTTATTGTAGCAAGAAAAAAGGCAGGATGGGCCCAGGACTATTCTGGTCCCTTAGTAGCTCTGCCTCTGACCCCAAGCATGCATCTAGGCATTCATTTGGAAAATCCCTTTGAAGTAGGGCATCTAAACAATTCAAACTTTATTTAGCTGTATCAGCCTTTTGTATTTTGTTACTTCTTAAAAAATACAAGCCTTTTATATTAGTGTGTGTGTTATGCTGCTATCTGTATGGCATGAAAGCTAATAAATGGTTATCAATAATGCATATAAAAGTTTTAATTTACTTGAGAAATTCTCTTTTACTGCAGATGAAGTTATTGCAGCTATTGATCCAAAGAAGGTAGAGATTTTTCAAAGGTATGTCAATTACATAGACCACGGTACAGCCTTTTCTTGAGACTTTTCAGAAAGGTAGAAAGGTATAGAATGTAGCCATTTATTTAACCAACCGTACCATTATAAGTTTACAATGCAACCAAGCTAACCACCTGTGTTTTCGTTAAAGTGCTATTCTTATTATCTTACTGTTCCAGCCATTTGTTTTGTCAAACGCATTTGCAATATTTAATTTTTCCTTGGTTGCCTTTACTGTGTTATGTACTTATTACTTATCAGAAAGAAAAACAGAAGTTTCTTTCTTATGTGATGTGACCTTCAATGTATAGAATTGGGTTCTACCTCTTTATGTGCACAGGTACCTTCAGTGGTTGATTGAAGACCAAGAATACAGTGACAGTCAGTTCCACACATTATATGCTCTTTCACTTGCCAAGTCAGCAATTGAAGCATTTCAAGCAGATATTGCCTCGCAAAACCTTGGTCCTGGAAGGATAGAAGAGACAAACATTTCTGATGATAGAACAAGTTTGATATTTCAAAGTTCTGTTCGGGAAAGACTGCAGATGTTTTTAGAGTCTTCAGACTTGTATGACCCAGAGGAGGTTCTAGACTTAATTGAGGGATCAGAATTGTGGTCGGAGAAGGTTTGTCATAACCATTTATGGACCTTGTCTTGAATTTTGCTTTTGAACCCTGGCTACCTGAATACACGAATTATTTACAATGTGCCATTGGACAAGTTAATTATTAAGTTGTGGTCATTAGCTGTTGGGCCAATTATAGACATTGATACTGCTACTGCTACTTTCTGAATTTCGATTTATTTAACAGGCTATTCTTTACAAGAAACTAGGGCAAGAGGCATTGGTGCTCCAAATTTTAGCCCTGTAAGTTTCATCTTGCTTTCTGAAAAATCTGCAACAATACATTAGTTGCTACTTCATCTGGGTATCATTTATAATTAATGCGGCACAAGTTCATGGTTGCTTCGATGTGGTTCCCCAATTTTGTTTTCCTGAGAATGATAAATTTCAGTATTATCTTGACAATGGGGTTTCTTTTGTGCATTTCTTAAATTTTTACACCTATCTTATTTTGTGAAGTTTCAAAAAAGTTACGTGTTCAGCAATTTTTTGCATCACATAAGGTTTATGACTAGTAGTAGCAGTAAAATCTTATGGTATGGGGTTTAGGTAAAGAAATTGTTCCACATAGTATTTAAGTAACTGAGCTTTGGGGGTTTCCCTTCCCCAGCCCCATCCCCCACCCCCCACCCCCCACCCCCCACCCCCCACCCCCCAATTATATCTTTTTACATTATGCGGTGTCGAATATGCTTCAGTTATGGGGTTTCATAGTAAGTTGAGAAGTGTTGGCCTATGGTCTAACTTAGGGTAACATTGCTTTTTAAGTTTCGTGTGAACTAACATACAGTCACTTTTTAGGAAGCTGGAAAACAGTGAAGCTGCTGAGCAATATTGTGCTGAGATTGGGAGACCTGATGTCTATATGCAGTTGGTTCTCTCTCTCTCTCTCCACATTCACAAGCACACAAAACACCCATAAACACACATGCAAACTATGCCTATGATGTATTTAAAATTGCTTCTCAATTTTCCCTTTTGTTTGTGCTGTGAGAACTCAGGTTACTTGATATGTATTTGGATCCTCAAGATGGTAAGGAGCCTATGTTTAAAGCTGCTGTTCGCCTACTCCACAATCATGGGGAATCATTAGATCCTTTGCAAGTTTTAGAGGTATCAGACTCTCTCTCTCTCTCTCTCTCTCTCTCTCTCTCTCTCTCACAGAGATTTCTGGGAAATTGGTGGGGAGCGGAGAAAACTGAAGTTTGCACAATTGCACATACATTTTTGTTTGGTTACTTCTACATTATTAGCAAGATTCTAATTTTGGGGACTCAAGAGTCTTAAGATGTTTCTCATTTTCTGTGCAAAATTCTGGTTTGATGTTGCAGAGATTGTCCCCAGATATGCCTCTTCAACTTGCTTCTGAGACTATATTAAGAATGTTGAGAGCTCGACTTCATCATCACCGTCAAGGAAGGGTAAGTTCTGTGTTTGAGATTTTTGTCATTCTTCCTTAAGATCGTGAAATATTCATTCATTGGTTTATTTTTTTTATTTTTTATTTTTTATTTTTTATTTTCGTGGGTATTGAGCTATGTTCTCCATATCAGATTTTTGTCATTCTTCCTTAAGATCGTGAAATATTCATTCATTGGTTTTTTTTTTTTTTTTTTTTTTTTTGTTTGTTTGGGTGGGTATTGAGCTATGTTCTCCATATCATAAGTAAATTAGTGAATCTATTTTTTCTTAAGTTGCTTGCACGTAGCATCTCCATGTTTCGTGCTTTTCATTCCTTATCTTGAGCCAATACATTAATTGCTTTTCAGATTGTGCACAATCTGTCACGTGCTTTAGATACAGATGCAAGTTTAGCAATATTGGAGGAAAAGTCAAGGCATGTGCAGATCAATGATGAAAGCCTTTGTGATTCTTGCCATGCACGCCTTGGAACTAAACTATTTGCTATGTACCCGGATGACACCATAGTCTGTTACAAGGTTAGTAATGTTGACCTTTCATTACGCACAGAGGATGATTTTTTTTCTTTTAATCTTGATAGTCCCACCTTTCATAACTTATTACTAACGCCTTACCAGACAGCCCCACGTCTGTTTTCGATCATATATTTTTCAATTTTCTGTTGGCAGAAAAATCTGGTATTGTACTTTTTCTAAGATGTCTCATATGGTTCGCTGTTGAGACACAGGAAAATACATGCAATTTGTGTGAGTATGAACTATTATCTAGATCCTCTCCCTCGGTATTTATAACGGATAATACTCTTAAATATCATGACAATGGCTTGAACCGCTCCATACTCGACTAAGAAAGGAAAATATAGGCGAACCAGTATGGTGACCTGTTACATGCAACAAGATTGTACAACCTTCCAGTTTCAAATGTTCAGCTTTAATGCAAAAAAAAATAAATTCTTAAGCAGATTTATATCTAATGGTCACCCTATGTTAATTGATCATGGCTAGTAATAAGGTTTTTCTAAATTAACATCCTTTCTTGTGCAGTGTTTCCGTCGTCAGGGTGAGTCTACATCAGTCACTGGTCGCAACTTTAAACAAGATGTCCTAGTGAAACCAGGTTGGCTTGTGACCCGGTAATCCAAATGGTGATGCGATAATGAAACTGAAGATTGAGGCTGGTCTGTGCCTCTGAGTTTTTTCTTTGAGGGTCAGGATCAGGTTTTTAGCAACTCAAAAGTCATCTCCAGGCCCCAATTTCGTAGTTCATTGTTCGGTAAAGGATGCTCCATAGCATGCCATTATTCGTTTCTCATGGAATACATGTGTTTCTTTGAATCATCATCAAGCCCACCATTGTGATAGGGAAAAACTTCAAGCATGATATCATGGTTACCAGGATCTGTTGTGATCCGAATCTCCAGAGGAACGCGTAGTTTAGAAGTTTGAGATCCGGCTAATCCATTCCTTGCCCAGAATCAGGAATAACACTGCGAGTTTGCAAAGCATGAGTCGAAATGACCAAGAGTTTGCCACATAGTGGAGCGATCAGCATTCTTCATTGCTCAGTTCTGTAGATATGCTGAACATAAACTTCCTTCTACACTGATAAAAATGTTGTTACATTCAGAGAATTTTGACAAATATTTGTAATGTGACGGTATCTATATCGGATGGCTGATAACGGAGGATGGATGTTGATGTTAGACGCTTATACGTTGTGCATTGTTATTACTTACAAAGGGAGTTTCCAAGTTATAAGTTGGGGGTTGTTTTATGATGTTTGGTAAATTCGAACAGGTTAAAAATGTGGTCCGGTTTTCTCAACTTGTTTATATTTAAGACAAAAAAGGAAATAAAAGAGACTTATATCTGTTTATGTTGGTGATATTTGTGCCATTATCTGAATATGGAGACAAGCGTTTATTATGTGATAAGCATTTATTCATCCAAATTATTACGTGACAACTGTATTAGACGAGTGGTTCACTCTTTTAGCACGCACCCTACATGCATTAAATAAACGACGCCATTTTAACTATATCTTGGTTGCAAGAATTTATCTTGAATATGAGTGTTTTCCCTTATAAATATTTGGATCAAGTTAATGGAAAGCACTGAAACCCACACAAGTCATAAAGTCATGGTAGACTTTCTCATTATCTGCATATGATTTTAAGAGTAGGATAGATTGAGAGAAAATCTAAATCAACCCCCAACCAATTACAATCATCCAACTCAGCCTCCTTACTCCCTCCACCCTATCCACTCTCCCTCCTCTCTCCTCCACCACCAGTCTCTATTCCTCCAAGATTCTAAAAACCTGCCCTCCACACTCACTTCCAAGTTCTCCTTCCTCTGTGCTCCTCCTCACAAACCCTAAACAAAAATAGAGGAAAAAAACCATGTCTCTCACAATTCCCACAAACCTTTCAAAACCCATGTTTCAGCCAAAACTTAGCTCCCCATTGGCCGCAAAGCTGCCAAGAACCGTGGTCTTCTGCTCTGCCTCCCCAAACCCTAACCCTACCCCAGAGAAAATATCGACTGCATCGCCCATGCAGGCTTTCTCCACTGCACTCGCACTCTCCTCCATCCTCATTGGCTCGGCCCCCATGCCTGCAGTTGCTGACATCTCGGGACTCACCCCATGCAAAGACTCCAAGCAGTTCGCCAAGCGTGAGAAGCAGCAGATCAAAAAACTCGAGTCCTCACTGAAGCTCTATGCACCCGACAGTGCACCCGCCCTAGCCATCAAGGCCACCATAGAGAAGACTCAGAGGAGGTTTTCCAACTATGGCAAGCAGGGTTTGCTTTGTGGGTCGGATGGGCTCCCCCATTTGATTGTCAGCGGTGACCAGAGGCACTGGGGTGAGTTTATCACGCCTGGTATTTTGTTCCTGTACATTGCTGGGTGGATCGGGTGGGTTGGGAGGAGCTACTTGATTGCCATTAGGGATGATAAGAAGCCGACACAGAAGGAGATCATCATTGATGTGCCTTTGGCTACTAGCTTGGTTTTCAGAGGCTTCAGCTGGCCTGTGGCTGCTTACAGAGAGTTAGTGAATGGTGAACTTGTTGCCAAGGACGTTTGAGCTTCTTTTTCTTATTTGTTTTTAATTTCTTTGTATAATTTGTAAAATTACTTGGAATTAATGTACCAAATGCTTGTGTTTGAACCTGATCCCACTTAACATTTCTATTTCTATTTGTGCTATACCTAAGCATAGTTTAGTAGTACCCTCATATGGTAGTATGATACTCATTTGTCATTTGAAAATACTTGGAAGTCATTTCAAATCACAGTTTGGGGTGTGTGTACAAACTTATTTTTTTGTTATTTTAGTGAGTTGCTTTTGCAAACATGTAGATTGTAATTTGTAGGTAAGTAATAATGATTTACATGAAAATCTGTAGATTAATTGTGCAAATGATATAGGGATGAACATACTTCAACAAGGTGATGCCATTTAGCCTCAATATTGTGTGTAGAGTAAACAATTCACAATTAATCCTCGATAATCAACGGTGTGGTTATATGCAGACAATTCAAGAACTTTTATGATACAAAATCTTCAAGAAAAAAGACTAAACATAGTCATTTTCATTGGTTAGGTAATTGTCTATCACGTAACAGTTAGTTTGTGACGCTTGTCAGTACGCATATTGAATGTAGAAAAATTCATATAAAAATCCTAGAAAAGGTTGTGGTTATATGCTTTGAGTGATATTTGAAGCCCCCAATTCCGAAGTTCCCAACAACAATGATTCCATCTATAATTTTGTCGAAGAAATGTGCATAAAGCATAAGTGTTTATGTCCTAATATGATGTACACAATTATAAGTACTCCACTCAAGCATTTTCGTTCACTTGTCAAAAGGGGATTCTTAGACAAAACCGCACAAATAAATCAATCACATCAAGCAATTGGAAAAAAGGAGAGAGGATCCTCATTCGGAAAAAAGCAATCCCCTCCATTGGACCAAAAAATAAAACATGCATGCACTTCAGAAAACATTAAAGAGTCGTTTCTCTGGTGTGGAAAAAGTTTACGGGGAGGAGAGGTTATCCCATTTTAGGATCAGGACAACATATATTATAATTTTTTTGAAGAATTACAAAGGGGTCTCAGCCTCTTTTTTGTTTTTTTACAGATCACCCATCAAGAGTGATTACTTGTGGCGGGACTTAAACTTAGGCCTTGATCTAAAAAAAAGAACGATCCTTACTAACTCAACCGACTCTCATCGGCATAAAAGAGTCGTTTTCCAAAACAGAAATGCAGCAAATGGTCAAATATTTAGGCAAAAATAGGTGGAATTTTACTATGATTACCAATAATATTCCATACATTACTGCTCCACAATCTGCAAATCCTACTACAATCCTCTTTCAAATTTCGTTCCCACTGTATTCCCCAAACCATCAATATGTTTGGTGGATTCACACATCCAAAGTCAACCAGTCACTTGGAGCAAATATAAAAAGTCCCACAAGCCAATATATGATTACCCAATATATATAAATAAGTTAAACTAATATTTACAATCTAGTTACTAATGGAAAAATCCATCTCAAACTCAAGCGGGCGAATCGCCTTGGTCACTGTCATCGTCACCATCACCGCCACCGCTTTTACTGTTGTAACCGTCACTAGGTTTACCCCCGGTGTACATTTAAGGACTACATAAGTAGTAAAGCAAATATTAGGCATGAATACCAAAACTAATTACTCTCTAGATTATAGTAGAGTAAACATTAGAAATTAATTAAGCTTAGCATGACCACATGGACTCTCCCAATCCCAAGCTGGTATGGTCCACCATCATATCCATGTCGAAAACGGGCCGGGTCTGAGAACCCATGAACTTAGATGGGGGTGACCCACTATTACTTGGGCTAGCTGGACTTAACCCATGGCTAGAGAATGATGCAGTCTGACGCACCCTGAGGTGCACCACCTCTGCCTGAGCTAGAGCCAGTTGGGTTTGAAGCACATCAATCTGTTGTTGTAAAGACGAAATTGCCCCAACACAACCATAAACTGGGTCTCTCACCCTGGCATTTGCTTCATACACCATGCTACTTACTGCATCTCCTCTTTGGTGCTCTGGCAGCTCCTGCAATTATCACAATTAAACTTGATCTTAACTTTTGACCACGAAGGAAAGTTGGCGCTAGTTATGATGAAAACTTACATGCAACCGAGATACCATGATGACAATATTTCAAACTAATCACACTGTGAGTGACTGACATGGATACCGTACAACTGAGTAAGTTACCCTTTTAAAGAGCCTTCAAAACTTGTAACCCTAGTCCCGAATGAAAGGCCAAAGGTCGTACAAGACATGTTTTGGCTTGATGTAATGATCACACCACTCTATGATCCTTGCAAAATCCAAATCATGCGTCATCAGCCATGCTCTTATTCATTCGGCTGAACATAATAAATGGCCCCAAATTAAGTTATGACACTTATTATTTTTTATTTTTTAAAGACTAACAGACAACTGGTGGCAAGCTATGATTATCTATCCATTCCGAGGCTGAAAAACTTGCTTAGACATTTCATCCTCCTCCTGATCACAAGTCTAGCTTTCACACCAGCAGCGGATTTCGAACTCAAGATCTTAAAATTTTAATTTGAAAGAAGTCTCGCAATTCACCATTTACCACTGAGCAACCAGCTCGTGGTTAAGTTATGACACTTTATTGGTTGCCTGTCTATATCTATGAGGCATCATGTCTCACTAAAAAGAACTGAAAAGAAAAAAAGATAGAAGATGGTGATTTTTACATTTTTATTTTTTTCATTTTGCACTTTTCTCGTTGTTTCTATTCCAATTCTATTTCGATTTATTCAATATAAAATGTTAGACGAAAAAAATACAGACTCGCCAATTAAAACTCTACGAGTAAAGATTCTCTTTGGCCTGTCTACGGAGGATAACACCCAAGCAGAAAAGAGAGAGTATTCAAGGATCCAAAAATTACTTCTCAAATAAAAAATAAAAAAAACCAACTTTTGTTTTTATTGGATTTTGGCATCTTTTCTTTATCACATTTCATGGACTTAAAATAGAAAAGTAGATCCCCAAATGATATATTTCTGTTATTTTTTTACATGAATAAAATAATAAGAAGCAAGAAACAGCTTCACGTGATCAAGTAAAACAGCTTTAGAAGAAGTTTGTAGAAAAATACAAAATAGATTTTTATTTTTTTCTCAATGGAAAGTGAAAAAGGTGAGTTGGTGTTGGTGCAGCAAGCAATGAGTGTTGTGTATCCATAAATTGACTTCATTGCCCCTTTTATCAGATTCCAAAGTCTTGTTAACCGTTGAGCAATTTTGGCTCCTCTTGGACCCGAACAGTAAAATGCCTATCTGAAAACACCCTAGTGAGAGTGAACACTTAGCAGTGCTTTTCAAATATGAACACTTGCCAATTGACCAATATGAACATTTATCCGTATGGCCGAAAGGGTTTTGGAAGCAAACTTTGGTGTAGATCGACAACATATGCAAACTACCTTCAAAGGATAATGGTAATTTATACAAATATCATGCATGTTCTCTCGTCGTTGAGCTTATTTTATGTTTATGTTATCGATCTGTGAAATTGAAATCACTGGTCAAAGTTGCTATTTCTTAATTTGTAGTACGAATTCGCAGTTCCGCAGCATAATAAGCTTGATATTCACACAACAAATTAACTTACTTTCCGAACCTACCCTTTCCATGTCTTTGAGAAGGAAGAGAGTAGAAACTAGAGAGATCATGATTAGTGGTAGGAATTACCTGCAACATCTTGTTGACATTGCTGGCACCAAACACTTTGTGAACATTAGCAAACTTTTGGGGCTCATCCGCAGGAAAATAGGGAGCAAACACACAATCCTGGGCGCACCTCCTTCTGAGAAGCTTGCATGCTGCACAGGGCGAGGGTGCACCTTGTTTCCTGCTGCCGCCGTTCTCCTTCATGCTTGCCGCGTGTCTGATCTTCGTTGGACGAACACAATCCCCAACAGTAGGCAGTAACCCTAGTTGTGTAGGGTAACACAATTTTTCCTTGAAAGAGAAGGACGAAGCCCTATTTTATGAGTGTGAAGTAGAAGCTGATGAGAGACAAAACAA
This sequence comes from Malus domestica, assembly GCF_042453785.1. Lineage (NCBI taxonomy): Eukaryota > Viridiplantae > Streptophyta > Magnoliopsida > Rosales > Rosaceae > Malus > Malus domestica. The sequence goes on along the minus strand of NC_091670.1, from coordinate 35,514,455 downwards.
AGAGGTAGCTAGTTTAGTTGAAAGAAGCAAAAACAGCAGAGAGCAGAAGAGTGGAGACTGAAAGTAGAAGGATAAGGAGGGATGTGAGGTGGGGATGGTGGGCATAATATAACAAGAAAAGGAAGCATTGCATCTGGGGTGGGTCCTACTTGAAAACCCTTTAGATTTTGGTCGACCAAAATCTTCAATCCTTGGCATGACTCATTATTTGGCGCCATTTTAAACTTACTTTTTCTCATTAGGTAACATACTATGGAGGTGGATTGTTTGCTCTCTTATTTTCATATTCTTCTCATTCCTTATTGTTTTATGTGGTCACGGTTAAGTCACATCAATATTTTATATTCTTATTACTTTTTGTTTTATTATTTTTATAAAAAAATTAATATAAAATGTTGACGTAACTTAACCGTGACCACACAAACATAAAATGATAGAAAGAGTATGGAAATAAGAGGGCAGACAATCCACCTCCAACATATTATAACATGCATATGCTTAATTTTGTAATGTACACTAATGCAATTAGCAACCATGAAAAATTAATATTTGCGTGGAGGGCAACTCAAAGCTTGTCACGCTGTTTTAGGTCCTGCAGTTTCATAGAGCTAAAATCTACTAACTGGTTTTCATTAATGTTTTAAAAATGCATGTGTTTATAGAGGTAAATTTGACGATAATATTACGATAGGTCACTCTCGAATGACTCTTATTTTTTTTCTGGATTGTCTAATTTGTTTTGTGGCTCGAAATGGTTACATTTTTAATTGCATGGGTCTGGGGTGCGAGAGAGAAATAAATTACAAAGAGGATTTTTTACAGACCTTTATACAAGTCAAATTTCAACCTCATAGAGGAGTTTTAGTTTGTAATTTTAAAGTTTTGATTGTATTAGCATCATATTATCAATGAAATGAAAAACTGAATTTAATTCAATATTATCGGGTTGGTGTTATGATTCGGTTGGTACCATTGAGATCTGCCCATATGTCAATGGGCACTACTCCCTTTTGTGAAAGTGAAGCATGCCAAGTGATGCAATTTGAATTTGGTATGGTTTGCAATTATATAGATAATATATTTGTTTTTATATATTTATTTCTTTTTTAACACTAAAAAAAAGTGGACCTTGAAACCATAAGGTCTATAGGTTAAGGAAAATGTTATTCAGACACCTATTTTTATCTTTTACATATATTTATTAATTTTTTGGTTCTTGATATTTTTTAATTCATGCGATGAAACGGCCGGAAACTGAGAAAGTGTGTGAAAAGTAAAAATATGAGTGTGGATAACAATACCCTATATTAATATTTAGGACGATGTCACGGAGATCAAATTTTTAAACCAATTGAAAATAATCATGTTAATCAACACTTAACTAATAATCGAATCATCAACATCTATATTATTTGATTTACAAAATTTAATTTAAAAATTTGATCTATTTAGCCGTATCCCAATATTTATATACCAACTCTCTTACTCAATCTTAATCATAATGCATAAAATATATGGACATGTATATACACACACATAAGCACACACTTGACATATTTACAGTTGAGGATCCAATGAATGAACAGAAGCATCCATATGCCTTGCACGTCACACTCTTCGACTTCTAACTTTATCTGTAGCACGATGGGGCAGCAAAACCAAAGGATCAGGATTCTCTCCTGAGCAGATGGAGAGGATCCTCCTGATCAGGTCGATCGGGCCGTTCAATTTTTATTCAACGGTTATAAATAAGGAGTTCCTCTAAAAGTTATAATAATTATAATTATTGGATAAAAATTGAACGGTCCAATAGACCTGATCAGGAGGATCCTCTCCATCTGCTCAGGAGAGGATCCTGATCCAAAACGAAAAACTGATGATGGGTGTGAACCCGTGGACTTCTAAACTTTGAATATACTGCTATGCCACTTAGGAAGAAAAAAAATCTTATTATTTTCATAGAGAGATGAGAAGACATATTTAGATCATGTTAAATATGAATTATCAAAATTTAATTTGATAAAAAAAAAGTACTACAGTTTTATATTATATTACTCCCTACTACTACAGTTTTTTCAAAATTTATTTCATTTCAAGGGGTGTGTTAAAATATTATTTTATATTATATTACTCCCCACTGCTACAGTTTTTAAGGAAAAAAAAAGTAATTTAAAGTTGTATCATGCTGGTGAATTATGGATCCCACACATTAAATAATAAAATTGACTTCATTTGTTCGCTGTAAAAAAAAAAAAAAATGCTAAAAATTAAGGAGTCAAATTACTAAGCTATCATGTCAAGTATCGCATCTCCCTTCGAGAAAACCTTGATGTCTTTTAACTTTAGTTTACTTATCTGACATCTTTTTTAAGATGCTCTTGGAGGATTAGAGCATTTCTAAAGAAGATGTTAAAATATCCAAATAAGCAACGATAAAAAAAGATGGCAGTAATATTTTTTAATTAAGAAGCTAAATCTGATGTGACATAACATGGAATAACATTTCCCACCTTTACTACCAAATTTGACATTAGCTTCAATTTTTTTTTAATTAATTGTTAAATGCTTTTTTTATTGATTTAAACCCTTGCCTTTAAATTTTTTTCATTACCAATGCACTGTTGAAGTATTTTTATACCTTTTAATTCATTTTCTTTCATTCACCAATGCATAGAAAATAAATATAAATTTCTATTCTATGTTTAAAATGGACATATCGGATGGATAGCAAAATTTTAAATGATGTCAAAGTACCACATAAACTATCAAATTTAAATTTTACGTTTAAAATTTGACATGTTCTTTGAAGATGTTCTTATGACTTCAAACCGTGGATTAATAGTAGATTTGCATACATCAGAAAAATCTAGTATTCCAAATCTTTTTTTTCTTTTTTTTTTTTTTGGGGGCCAAATCTTTTCTTTTTTAGATGGTACATAGAGATGGTCTTTTAAAGTTAAAGAAGGGAAATTTCTTGACACTCCCCTCTAAAAAGTTGGAAAGGTGACACTTCGGTCCAATTTCTACAAAAAATATTTTAGCAAAATGGTTAACCATCTCGGCTTAAAACCGATTAGTGGATTCCAATTACAACAAAGCAGAACCAATTAGTGAGCATTTGTTACTTTCCAATGTTCAGGGGATAATTTGGATTGCAAATTTTACTGCTCCTGAATGTACAATTCGTCCCATGTATGTACCTCAGTCCTTGTCTTTAATAAAAGGAAAAAGAAAAAGTATATTGGCCTCTAAAACGAGTGCCTCTTTTATTTTTTTTCAGACAAAATAATTAAGTCCAAAACAAAAGAGTCTAATCCATACTTTTGAAGTCTTTGATAAGTTTTCCTTTTTGTTTAATTTTCAAAAGATAAGTCATTTGAAGCATCTTCAAAAGAGATGTTAAAAATCCTACGTAGATTATTTTGATAAAAAAAAAGTGATTGTCTAGTTTCAACAAAGATGTCAAAAATTCTACGGTGTACAATTTAGTGACATTCCTCTTCATCGGTGTGTGAATGATGTTATCCTTAGTTTATTTTCCTGCCCCAATCTTAGTGTTAATTTATCGTTTTATAAAATCAAAACAAAGAGAGATTATAATAAATAGGGCCATGTGCAACATTAACACAAAAAAGTATGTAATTCTTCATATTTCTAACCCACTAGCATTTTGCCAAACACTTGTGTCTTCTCCCTTTGTATAGTTACAATAAATAATATTTGAAAATCCCAATTTTGGTTATTTATAATCACACACACACACACACACACAAACTAAATAACCCAGTTGCTGTATTTTTTTTCTTTCGTTTTTGTTTTTAACATAGCTATGTGAATTTTTGGAGTAATAAGTAATTGCCGTTGACTTATGGCATGAGGATCAAAGTGCACCCACACTCCTGATTATACTGGGACGCAATATGATTACCAACTAGAAAACCTTACATTAGTTCAAATCATTACACTAACCGTACAACAGAAGTTAAACTGTAAATCATATTGAATCATGAGGAGAAATAACCCTGCAGAAAATTTTCATGCGCATAATAGTATTGTTTGAATCAACATGATCATTTAAATTTTAAATATTGACTGGTCCATGAATTTTTCTTAAGGAAATCAGATATTAGGCTACACTATGTGTAAATTAAATTCATGGAAACACAATTGTGTACTTGCATCCATGCCTATTACCTGCAATATGATTCACACAATTTAATTAGATTGAAACCAGACGTGCTGATCTAAATTAACACCAATTAACATGTGCATTCATGGAGTGTGATGCATTATATATACAAATTACAAACAAATAAGATCTTGTGCGCTTTAATCAATTACGTTATTAGGCGTAGTGTATGACTTATTTTTGTTGGTTAGGTTTCGGTCAGGTGCATTCATAATTCAACAACTCCATATGTCTAGCATGTTGTATTAGTCTTCATTTCTTTTGTCAAGGTTGAGGTTAGGTGCTGCATATTGGAAATTTAAACAATTTCCAAGTCCAAATTGGGTCCATATGTCTAGTGTGAACTTTTGAACTAAAGGTATTAATGTTTGATAAATTATTTGGAAACAAGCAATAAGGGTTTAAGGTTTGGAAAACACCAATTTCCAACTTTAAATTCAAATAAATAGATGTCATTTCTAAGATATTGACTATGTTTCAAGTCCAAGAAAAAAATAGACTACAAAATATTAGTTAGACAAAATATTAGTTAGAGGAGATTAGAAATCACTACTAAATGGAATTATTGACAAATCATTTATACATGTCTTTGTAATGATCTTGTGGTGCATTATGTTTAGGTGATCACGAACGGTCATTTTAAGATAGAACTCTGGAACACCAGAAACTTGAGAGATACTCTTGATCTCCAATTGAATAATATGTTAAGATGATAAAAATACAACCCTAAAATTTAATGAAATGCTCTAAGCAAACCCTAGTTGCTACAGAATTACAAAAATTCCCGAAATAACTGTAAGCCTTAAAAATGTTAACAATACTGAGAAGAACAATCAAGAACTAGAGAGAGAAAGTACTCGAGGGAATTTAGAGAGAGAGAGAGAGAGAATCATATCTTAGAATTCCTGATCTTTTTAATAATAGTTAACAATACAAGACTCTTCACTATTTATATTTACACCCACAATAACTACCCTAAACCATATCCACTAATACACTACCAAGTGTTACACTTTACAAACAACCTACAAACCTTATACTCTAACATTCCCCCTCAATCTTATGTTGGGAATCCCCAAGCATAAGATTGGAACAATGGTGAGTAAACAGAGGTGAACATAACCCTTTTGTGAGAATGTCTACATACTGATTGGCAGAGGCAACAAACTGAAGAGAAATGACGCCTTGTTGTACCCGTTCCCTAACAAAGTGACAATCCACTTCAATGTGTTTAGCTTTAAATTGTAAAACGGGATTTGTAGCCAAGGCCATAGCAGAGATATTATCACAATGAAGAAGATGAGGGAAAGAACTGTCAATATGAAGATCTTTGAGCAACTGTTGAAGCCAAACTATCTCAGCAGTTGTAGTAGCCATTGCGCGATACTTGGCTTTAGTAGAGGACCTACTGACTGTGTGTTGTTTCTTAGAACTCCATGAAATTGGATTGGAGCCAAGAAAGACCACAAAACCTATTGTAGAACGCCGATCATTGGGATTACCAGCCCAGTCAGCGTCTGTGTATGCTTTAAGATCCAATGAACCCGGCCGAAAACAAATTCCCCAACCTAAAGTACCTCTGAGATATCTCAGTATCCTCTTCACAGCAATAAAATGAGATTCCAAAGGAGAATGCATAAATTGGCACACCTGGTTTACCGAGTATGCAATATCTGGACGAGTGAATGCCAAATATTATAAAGCACCAACAATGCTTCTGTATAAAGTAGGGTTAGAGAATGATGAGTTGCCATGATTCAAGAGTTTCTGATTCGGATGACATGGTGTAATACATGGATTGCAGTGGAACATGTATGTTTTGATGAGGAGATTGTGAACATATTTGGTTTGATGAACAAACATACCCCGAGATTGATAATCAATTTGCAATCCCAAAAAATAATGAAGGATGCCTAAATCTTTTATGTCAAACTCCCTAGTCAATTGAGAAACCACAGTTTGAATACAACCATCATTGTCTCCAGTAAGAATTATATCATCCACATATAGAAGCAACACAATAATTGACTTGCCATCATGTTTAACAAACAAGGAGGGATCAGCAAAAGAAGATTGGAACCCTAGTAACAGTAAGAAAGTAGTAAACCTGTCATTCCAAGCTCGAGGAGCTTGTTTGAGTCCATAGAGAGATCTTTCCAATTTACAAACATACTCGGGATGATCTTTGTCGATGAAACCCTGTGGTTGTGACATATAGACATCTTCATCAAGAAAACCATGTAAGAACGCATTCTTGACATCGAGTTGCTTGAGTTTCCACCCTTTAGTTGCAGCAAGAGACAATATTAAGTGTACTATGGTTGGCTTAACCACAGGACTAAAGGTTTCATAATAATCTAAACCGGCCTCTTGAGGGAAGCCTTTAGCCACTAATTTGGCCTTATATTGTGCAATGGCACCATTGAGATGTTTCTTAATCTTGTATATCCATTTGCAGCCCACCAAATTTTTATTGGGAGGCAAGGGAACCAAAGACCATGTATGTTTCTGTAGAAGAGCATCCATTTCTTCGACCATAGCCTTTTTCCATTGAGGTGACTTGGAAGCTGCAGTGAATGAGGTTGGTTCAATATCACAATTTGAGTGTATTGCAGTGTTGTAAGCTTGTTTCTTTTTAACAATTCCAGATTTAGATCGAGTCTGCATAGGATGACTATTGTGGGAAGGAAGAGACACACACTGTAATTTTGATACTTGAGAAACAGTTGTATCTGGATGCAACTTAGAAAACCTTGGAGAATCTGATGTGGAGCTTGAAGGGACGATAGATGAAGGAGAGACATTATTAGGTTGTACAGTAGCATTAGGTGATGGGACAAAAACATGAGGTAAAGGTATAAGAATAACTGGAGGGTGTTGAAAAGTGTTGTTGTGAACCACGGGAGTAGAAGACACCCTAGAAAACTGAGAACCAGGGGACTTGAACACTTGAGATGAGATATTTGACCAAGAAGAAAACTGTGTTTCATCAAATAACACATGTCGAGAGATAATAAACTTCTTGTTGTGCACAGAATAACATATATACCCTTTATACTTAGCATTATACCCCAAGAAGATACACTCCATTGTTTTTTGTTCAAGCTTATCAGATCTATAAGGTTTCACAGAGGGATAACATAAGCAGCCAAACACCTTTAAGTGATCAAGTCTGGGTGGAGATTGATATAAAACCTCAAAGGGAGACTTTATACCAAGAAGTGATGTAGGCATCCTATTTATAAGATAGGTAGCAGTAGCACACGCATGATACCAAAATGAAGATGACAAAGATGCTGTTTGAAGAAGAGTAATGGCGGTTTCAACCACATGTCGATTTTTTTGCTCGACCAACCCATTCTATTCAGGAGTATAAGGACAAGATAATTGATGAAGAATACCCTTGGTGCTAAGAAACCTTTGAAAGTGAGCACTCACATACTCCCCACCACCATCACTTTGCAGAATTTTAACATTGGCAGCAAAACAGTTTGAAACATAAGCTTGAAATTGCACAAAAATACCAAACACAGCAGTTTTATTAATGAGTGGAAAGATCCAAGTGTATCGAGTACATTCATCTATAAAGGACACATAATACTTATATCCTTCTATAGACACACTAGGTGCATGGCCCCACACATTTGAATGAATTACTTCAAAGGGAATGATAGATTTTGAAGTAGTTATAGGAAAAGGGTAACTTTGTGAACTTGCCCTTAAGACAAGGAATACATGTGTCAGGACAAGACTCATACTGTCTGAAATTGATGCTTTACGTAGTGCTGTACGAACAATAGAATTTGTAAGATGCCCTAATCGATTATGCCATATTGTAGAAGAGACTTTATGTCTAAGAAATGTCGCTGGTGAAGCTTTTGTAGACTTGATGATAGGTAGAGGATACATTGCATTACTACTCGGTCCGTGGAACAATGTTTTCGCAGTTGCCTTGTCGTGTATAGAGATAGACACCTCATCAACAATGCATCGACAATTATTGTCCTTACATAATTGATGCATGGACAAAAGGTGTTGAGACAATCGTGGAACATGAAGGACATAATTCAATTGAAAATTATAATTGGGAGTAGGAAGAGTAGAATTGCCAATGTGAGCAATACGTAAACCCTCACCACTAGCTCCAATGACTGTTTCATTAGAAGGATAGGGTGCGGCCACATTGAGATTCGACAGATCGGAAGTCATATGATTCGTGGCTCCAGAATCTAGAAGCTAAAATTCATGTGGAGGTGCTGTGTGACTGATGGTAGTTCGAGCATTCATAGCAATAGGTGAATGAGATGGAGGAGGCACCCCATGTGAAGCATACAGAGGATGCTGCATCATAGAAAGATTCTAAAATTGAACTGAAGACATTCCAGAATTCTGGGTATGAGGATAACAATGTGCAGAGGATGAGTAACCCTGTGTAGCCTGTTGAAACTGTTGGGGATGCAGTGAATAGCCTTGTATATTCTGCTGGTTTCTATCAAAACAAGTGGCAGCAGTGTGCCTCACTCAATGACAAATCTGACATCCTTGTTGAAAGCAATTAATCGATGAATAACCATTCTTATCACAAATTTGACATTTTAGAAATGGTTGAAACCCCTGAGGAGACTGCATTTGATGATCAAATGGAGAAGACGGATGTGAAACAGGAAAACCATTACTCTTATACAAATGTGGTTGCTGAGAATGATTGCTACCATAGAACAATTTCTTCCATTTTCCCTTAGATTTAAAATTGTTTCCCCTAAAATTGTTATAGCTACTTGAGCCAGTTTGAGACACAAATGCATATGGACTCGGTATAGGCACCTGAGGCATTACCATTTGGGGCAAAGATAATGGCATTTGAGGAAATGACATTTGTTGAAGTTGTGGCATCGGCTGAAGTGATGGCATCTGCTGATATGAGTTAAATACTGGAGAATATGAAACTGAAGAATTGGAAGGACCACAAAAAAGAGAGCCTAGAGAGATAGACTTGGTACCAGAAGTACCACCAGCATCATATACAGAACTGGAGGTATGAGCAACCATAGCAGACAGTAGAGGTACTTGTTTTGGAACATCATCCAAAGTTATTTCTTCAGCTTTCAGTTGAGACCGTAGTTCTGGAAGAGAGACAAGATTCTCTCTGCCACGAATGACAGACTTGATTGTATTATACTCAGGAGGAAGTTCACGTAACGCAACAATGATAATATCCTCATTAGAAATGACAACACCAACAATAGCTAATTTATCTCTAGCATCCTTAATACGTTGCAGATAATCATCAATTAACTCAGGACCTTTCGTGATGTTTTGAAGATCAATCTTCAGTTGCACAATATTGGTTCTGGTCATATTAGCAAATCTCTCACACAGATTTGTCCACATTTGTTTGGAGCTTGTACACCCAATAACACATGATAGAGCAGTAGTAGACAAAGTAGCAGTAATAAAGGTCATCAAGGCTTTATCATGGATTTTCTAGATCTTAAATGCATCAGACATAACAATATCATTCACCACAGTTCCAGTTTCAGACTCAGGATAAGACAGGGTATAGAACCATCAATAAATCCTAAAATTCCATTGCCATCCAGTAGTAATTCGAGTTGAAATTTCCAAGTTACATAATTCGAATCATTAAGTTTCACCGTAACAGTATTTCCCACACTAGGAATTAACGAAGAAATAGGTGATTGTGTAAGAGCTAGTTGAACAGAGGTCACCATGTTTACCAATTCACAAACAAATTGAATAGGCCAGAGATAAGCGCAAGAAATCAACAATTCACGAAACAAAGAATGTGCCAACCACTAAAGCAATTAGAAAATTCACGACAAAATCTCCAAGAAACAAGTAAGACGAAAGATATCACCTCTAAAGAATCGACGAAACTGCAAGAATCAACAAGCACCCAAACTCTAGGATTGACGAACGAACAGCGACGGCGACCAAACAACCAAACAACTCCGTCAATTGCACAGAAACTCGAACGGCGACGGCGACTACAATTACCAGAAAGATGACCCAAGAACGGAAGCAAAGGACCGACGACCACCGGTGTTAACCATGAGAGGCGAAGATACCATGTTAACAATACTAAGAAGAACAATCAAGAACTAGAGAGAGAAAGTACTCGAGAGAATTTAGAGAGAGAGAGAATCATATCTCAGAATTCCTGATCTTTTTAATAATAGTTAACAATACAAGACTCTTCACTATTTATATTTACACCCATAATAACTACCCCAAACCATATCCACTAATACACTGCCAAGTGTTACACTCTACAAACAACCTACAAACCTTATACTCTAACAAAAAACAGTTTTGACCTATTCAACATCATTGAAACGACAAATCCACATTTAGACTCCGTGAATCAATAGTTTGGAATCGTCTTGTAATTTACTTTCTGAAAATGGATTTTTTGTCAGAAACGTATACCTAAACTCAAAATACAAAATTTATTGCAAAATACTATTCACGCTGAAACACACTACTCACCAATCTCTTATGCCTTTGTAATGGTTATGTAATGCATTCCTAATCCTTTTTTGTAGTCTATTTCTTTCTCACTTCACCTAAATCCCTTGAGACATGCAAGTCCTTCAACCAAAACATAGTTTACGATCGAGCTTTGAGAAACACCTCTATCACTATCCTTTTTATCGCCATATACTACCGGCCACCGCCATATTAGTACCTTCACCCCCTACACTACCTTGTCACCACCTTATACCACTAGCATAATCACCACCATCCCACACAATATCACCAACACTAGCATCACCCTAATTGTAACATCCCACATCAACCAACGGAGAGGGGGTGATGTGCCTTATATGTACATGCTCCCCTCCCTATTGCACGAGACCTTTTGGGAGCTCACTGGCTTTGGGTTCCATTGAAACTCCGAAGTTAAGCGAGTTCGGGCGAGAGCATTCCTAGGATGGGTGACTCACTGGGAAGTTCTCGTGTGATTTCCCAGAAACAAACCTGTGAGGGCGTGGCTGGGGCCCAAAGCGGACAATATCGTGCTACGGCGGAGTCGAAACTGGGATGTGACAGAATGGTATCAGAGCCACTATGCTGTGTGGTGTGAGTGTGCTGACAAGGACGCCGGGTCCCTAAGGGGGGTGGATTGTAACATCCCACATCGACCAACGGAGATGGGGTGATGTGCCTTATATGTACATGTCCATCTCTTCCTAGCACGAGGCATTTTGGGAACTCATTGTCTTCGAATTCCATCGGAACTCCGAAGTTAAGCGAGTTTGGGCTAGAGCAAGGATGGGTGACCCACTGAGAAGTTGCTCGTGAGTTTCCAGAAACAAAACTGTGAGGGTGTTGCCTAAAGCGGACAGTATCGTGCTACGGCGAAATCGAGACTGGGATGTGACACTACTTGTCTTTGTTGCTTAGATTAGTTGATACCTTTGGGGAGGCATTCATTCCTTGTTTATGTCGCATTATGTTACGTAACTTGATAGTTAGCCAAACAAATTTTTTTACAAGATTATAGATCTTTTAAATCTCATGTCTTGAATTTCTTTAGTATTCTCAAAATTTGTATTGAAATGCATAATGATCGGCTAATTCTATATCATCTTTTATTCAAATTCATGTTAGCCATATCATTTCATGATTTGTGTTTGACATTAGACAAATTACATTATTCAAATTGGACTCTCGGATACAAAACTTAGAGAGATTTTTAGGAGGCAGGCATGCATGCGTAGAATTACTTTTACGACATGCTAATTAATTAGCACCTTTTAATTGGGCAGAACATGGCATTCGTCTCCCTAAACAAGGGCGGCGGCTGGCGGTAGCACATGTGTGTGGTGTGGTATGCACACCAGCACATGCACATGTCTGAATGAGAACTGGTATAACTGTATATAACGAGACCATCTTCCAACATTACATGCAAGTCAACTAATTATTCGTTTAAAACAGGTGGTGGTGGTAGTTAGAATAGGACATGAATATGTATGTGCCATTACTGTTGAAAATTTAGGACCCTCCTAGTTCAAATCTTCTGCCCCTAATCAGTTTCAGTTTCAAAAAAAAAAAAAAAAAAAAAAAAATCTTCTGCCCCTAACAGTTTGTATGATCTTTTTGTGATTTATCTTATTTGTTAACATCTAATCATTCATTTAAACCTCATTTAACAATATTAACTCTTCAACTTATTTTCTCAATAAAAAAAAAAAAAACTAAAGATAAGTTGAGTCAAAAGAACACGTGTCACTAAAGATTTGAAGTTCCCCTCCCCTCTTTATTTGTTTAATTTATTTTATTTTTGTGAGTTCACTTCACAAAAAAAATAAATAAAAAATAAAAAATATATATGAAAACACACACTCATCAACCATATGAAATTTTTGTTATTCTAGAGACCCATTTGCCTTTTTTTTTTTGAATTTGTTGAAAAGCATATCCAAGTCGTCAATCCCCAAAATCAACATGCTTAGAATGCTTTTTTTTTTTTTTTTTGGTTTTATATATCTTTTCTATTGACTAAACAGTCTAAAAGTATTTTTGAGATGAAAATCACGTTTTTGTTTGGAAAAATGATTTTCCAAAAGTTGACCTCCACAATGGATTTGAAAGTAAATTTTGTTTTTATGGATAGAAAACACCAAGCATGCATGGAAAGTTATGAAACCAATTAAAAAGAGAAAGATGAAGAAAAAGAAAAGAAATGATAAACTTAGGAGAAAAGAGGAATGAAGAATGTTAAGAAAGATGTATCATGTATGAGAAATACAAAATGAAAGCAACACAAACTTAAAATTTAAAAACCAAGTATTATGTGAAGTTGTTTTCACTTTTAATATTTTGTTTTTCATTAGTCTTTCTTATTTTTCCTTCTCTTATCACCATTTTAATTCATCCCTCCTTTCCTGTACATACTTTCTTTATCGGTATCACCATTTTAATTTTTAGGTATCACCATTCTAATTCCTTCTCTTATCTCATGCATAAAAAATAAAAACCAAAAACAGAACAAATGTGGCATATTGCAAAGCTTTAAAAGTCACACAGGAAGGTTGTAATTAAAATATATATCACTTATTTTATATATATATATCAATTCTAAACAGTTAGAAGGATGTCACTAATTTTGGATACGAGATACCTAAAAATTAAGATATACAGTATATAGGAAATTGTTTCTCCCCTATTTATTATTCTAATTCCCATACCAAGTTAACATGGCCTAATTTTTTAGGATTAATTTTACTTTTAGGTACACCGAAATCAAATCCACCAACAAAAAAACAAAAGGGAATAGTGTATATACTTATAAAATTGCAAAGAAAGGGAGGGACTGGAGGATGCAAATACTATTGGTCCCAGAAGCAAATTAACTCATAGTGCGTTGCTCGATGTCAAGATCTTTAGAGTTTGTGGTCTTAATAATTATTCCTCAGTCAACTTGGGGGTCTACTGGCAGTTGGTCCATGATCACGTTTCAAGAACACTGATTAGAGCTCCACTACCCTAACGTACTGGTGAAGGTTAAAGCAAACTAGGTCAAGTGGCCGTTGAAATTTGTGGAAAGAGCTCTACTATTCTAAATGGGGTAAAATTATTGGTATTCTACATTTATTTACATTAAGCAGAATGAGAAGATTTAAATTTAAAACTCAATAGGTTAAACAGAAAGATCTTAATTATCAAAACAATCCACAACTTGCTAATTCATTGTTAAATTATCTTATATAAAGTGATTGCTAAATAAATAATAACACACCTGAACAACGCATGATTATAATAAATTAGTTTTGATTTCCGACGTAAGGCCTAATTGACCTAATTTTTTTTTTCTGGCCGTATATAAATTTTTAAAATTTCTAGATTCTTGGGCGCATATAGACTTTGAAAATCCAAGTGATGATAAGTATAGGTCCCGTCTCTACTCTCTAATCTGCAATTAGGGTTGGCCAAAAGAAAAGTCTTGAACTGATTGTGGCTTTTCAGCATGTAGTAAATTAACCCTATTTGCCTTTTGACTCCGAATCAAATTTAAGGTTAATGAAACTAAGATGAATTAACTACGCTTAATTATTTAGCCACGTATTGGTAGCTCCTCGTAAGAAGAATAACACTTTGTAACTCAAATTATGAGTAGGAGTTCGTATTCAAAATTCTTCATTTTTTAATTCATAAATCTTTATATTTATGATTAAAACTATTCATAGTATATCACTCTATAAAAATAGGAGCACGTACTCAAAATTCTTCGTTTCTGATTTATAAATCTTCGTATTTATGATCAGAACCATTCATATTATATCACTCTATAAAGATCATCTCTGCAGAAAATCAATTAAAACTAAGGTCATTAAGTAGATCAACTTTAGCAAATAGATAGACGGTTCGTAATGCTTTTACCATTTCCGTCCATTTGTTCTTATACAATTCAATGACTAAACAACCTTAGTTTTAATTAATTTTTTGCAGACATAATCTTTATAGAGTGATTTTTAATTTGAACGATTCTTTTCATAAACACGAAGGTCTATGAATCAGAAACGAATTTTTTTTTAATAGAAGCTCCTACTCATCATTTTAGTAGCCAAATATTATTCGAAGTTTTATATACATGGATAACATGTATGTATAAAGAGTTATTATTAACACCCTAAATTTATAAAACACATGAAATTTTTTGTACCAGTATCGAAACCCCTTACTCTGTGTATATTACACACACATTAACAAAAACTTACTGACCATATATTGCCCATACATAGTTGATGATTTTGTTATCAATATGTGGGTATATAGGTGAGAACCTCTCGTTTTGGTACAGTTGAATGGGATCCCTTTAGTGGGAGAAATTTTAGGATCCAACACTCAGACCACGCGTCTATACAAACTTTAGACCTAAGGAAAAAAAAAAAAAAAAAAAGCCCTCACCCCTGATTTGTTCATGTTACTCGGCTCCATTTATGTCTCACCCCTCTCTCACACTACACCCATAACCCATCATGTCCGGTAGCCTCACACAAGAATCTCTCGCTTAGTAGGGGAGTCCATATATTTATATAGTGTATATATAAGGTATATACATACATACATAAGTACATAAAAGTATTAAGCATCTGATCTGAATATGGGCCATGAGAAAGAGAAAAAATAAAAAATCCAGTGGCAGGTGAGTTTGCTTAATCAATCATTTGGCTCATGGAGACTCAACAACCAACTAGCGGTGAGACTCAACAACCAACCAGCGGTTTAGGACAAAGCAAATTACGTGATGTTGACCAAGACGGTGAAAATATATCAAGATTATCTAAACTGATGAATTGACAGCCACGTGGTGGTCAACCTCCATTTTTCATTTGGGCATCATGCACGCACATTCGAGATCCTTGATTGAAAGGAAAAGGGAAACCCTTTGGGTTGGTAGAGAAAAGGAGGGAATTAGAAACAAGAATTTCAAATTTAGGTACCCAAATAAAGGGTGTATTGTCAAAGCAAAAAGGTCCCGAACTTGGTACAAACTATCTACTTTCTGTCCCCAAACACCTACCACTATATTGGCTTCATGCTTTCAATTATCACATTTCAAACCCTAAAGTCCCAATACATCTCCAATGTAGAGGGACCAAAAGCATAGCACGTGTACTTTTGTCTTACTAATGTGTAAATGTTTAATTAATATCTTCATTGATCCGATGTCTACGGATTCAAAAGTCCATATTTCTCTTCGTCATATTTTCATGGCCATACGCTATTAATTGGTTCATGCATCATTTGTTTGATCTTCTTATATGTATATGTATGGGTCCGAGGACACCCATTTCTTGACAAACATTTTGTAGAGCTCACTCCATATTGTATTTCAATGATTCAACCATCTTTAGGTTTTCTTCAAAGATCATTTGCCAAAATCATTCAAATCTTAAACTATATGACTGTTTGATTAAATGATAGTCCTTTTAGTATTTCTTTGCCGAACTATATTCGTCTATTTTTTTTTCACTACAAATGGATGTCTTAATGGTTTTGAATTTGTCTATTTTTAGTACAGACTATCTACTTTCTGTCCCCAAACACCTATCACTACATTGGCTTCATGCTTTCAATTATCACATTTAAAACCCTAAAGTCCCAATACATCTCCAATGTAGAGGGACCATAAGCATAGCACATGTGTACTTTTGTCTTACTAATGTGTAAATGTTTAATTAATATCTTCATTGATCCAATGTTATGGTTTCAAAAGCTCATATTTCTCATCGTCATATTTTCATGGCCATACGCTATTTAACTAATTCATGTATCATTTGTTTGATCTTCTTATATGTATATGTATGGATCTGAGGACACCCATTTCTTGACACACATTTTGTAGAGCTTACTCCGTAATGTATTTCAATGATTCAACCATCTATCTTTTAGGTTTTCTTCAAATATCATATCTGCCAAAATCATTCAAATCTTAAATTGTATGACCATTTGATTAAATGATGGTCCTTTTAGTATTTCTTTGCCGAACCATATTCATCTATTTTTTCACTATAAATATATGTCTTAATGGTTTTGGATTTGTCTATTTTTGGTACAAACTATCTACTTTCTGTCCCCAAACACCTACCACTATATTGGCTTCATGCTTTCAATTATCACATTTAAAACCCTAAAGTCCCAATACATCTCCAATGTAGAGGGACCATAAGCATTGCACATGTGTACTTTTGTCTTACTAATGTGTAAATGTTTAATTAATACCTTCATTGATCCAATGTCTACGGATTCAAAAGCACATATTTCTCTTCGTCATATTTTCATGGCCATACGCTATTAATTGGTTCATGCATCATTTGTTTGATCTTCTTATATGTTTATGTATGGGTCCGAGGACACTCTTGACACACATTTTGTAGGCTCACTCCGTAATGTATTTCAATGATTCAACCGTCTATCTTTTAGGTTTTCTTCAAAGATCATATTTGCCAAAGTCATTCAAATCTTAAACTATATGACAGTTTGATTAAATGATAGTCCTTTTAGTATTTCTTTGCCGAACTATATTCGTCTATTTTTTTCACTACAAATAGATGTCTTAATGGTTTTGGATTTGTTTCTTTTTGGTACCAACTATGTACTTTCTGTCCCTAAACACCTACCACTATATTGGCTTCATGCTTTCAGTTATCACGTTTAAATCCCTAAAGTCCCAATACATCTCCAATGTAGAGGGACCATAAGCATAGCACATGTGTACTTTTGTCTTACTAATGTGTAAATGTTTAATTAATATCTTCATTGATCCAATCTCTACGGATTCAAAAGTCCATATTTCTCATCGTCGTATTTTCATGGCCATATGCTATTTAACTAGTTCAGCATCATTTGTTTGATCTTCTTATATGCATATGTATGGGTCCGAGGACACCCATTTCTTGACACACATTTTGTAGGGCTCATTCCGTAATGTATTTCAATTATTCAACCGTCTATCTTTTAGGTTTTCTTCTAAGATCATATCTGCCAAAATCATTCAAATCTTAAACTATATGACCGTTTGATTAAATGATAGTCCTTTTAGTATTTCTTTGCCGAACTATATTCGTCTATTTTTTTTTCACTACAAATGGATGTCTTAATGATTTTGAATTTGTCTAATTTTTACAAAGATAATCTATAAATAATGATTTGAAAAATAAACGATTCAAATCCTTAAAAAAGGTTACAAAGTAACCCCTACAAAATGTGAGTAAAAATGAGTATTTCTTGATCCTAAAAAAAAAAAATATATATATATATTGAAAATCTGCATATTGAAAATCTCCATTTTGAGCATTATGAGTAGATTATTTAGATCTAATTCAATGGCCAGCACTAGCTCCAGATCCAGTTTAAGTAGAATTCCAGACATAGTAAATAAAGAACAAAACTTAGAATTTCAAACAGATGACAGTATCGACTTTGGAGATTGGAATATCTCCAAGGTTTCTAGTAAAAACATTTACAAAAAGAAATGGTCAGTAGCCTCTTTTAGAAGTGAACATCACGTCAAAACAGTTGAAAAAGCTTATGCTCTTAGTAAAGAACATGAAACTTGTCAATTATTCACACCAGAATAAATTAAAACTCATAGAAAAGATGGTTACAATTACATTCACATAGGTCTAGTCCAAATATGAGTCAAGCCCTTAACGAGAAGATGCTTCAATACCTCTATTTTGTTATGTCTCCAAGATGCAAGATTCACTGACTTTAGTGATAACATTCTTGGAATGATTGAGTCAAGTCTTTACAACGGATCAATTCATTTTGATTGTTTTCCAGATCTCACTATAAGTCTTTCAGATCCCCACATGCTAAAAGCGCTCACATTAAACATCAAAACTTCCGGGTACCAAGTTCTTGAATAAGTCCAACCATTAGCCTTAATCTTTAGAGTTTACTACAAAGTTACAGGAATAAACATGAATTTCCAATCCTTAGTTAAAAGTCCTCGAGATCACACACTCTTGATACAAACCAATCAAGAAAATGCCAACATCAAAATACCCAGAACTATCAAATGGTCAGATATTAGTCTACCTTCATATTGGTGCTTGATCAATGAAAGCAAACCAGTAAGCATACAAAATAGCTTAGTCAAGCTAGACAACATAGAACAATATTTTGACGAAATAGTTAAAATCAATTTTAACCCCCAGCCAGAAAATCTAGTGTCCACTTACACGAGTTAGCCTAGCCACACAAATCTTTAGAACCTAGTAGGAATTTTTTTTCTGGATCCACATCAGTCGATATGGTGGGTCGAGATCAAGATTTAATTAATTCCTTAGTCAATAAAAAATTAAAAGCAGAAGAAACTAGCTTAGTAGTTACCCAACAAGAATTAATCAATGACCTGATTAACATAAAACTAAAATTAATAGAAACAGCCTCTCAGGTAACTCACCCAAGATATCAGCCCAATACTCAAAACCAAGGACAACAAACCTCTCTAATAGAATCCGACTTCGAAGTAAGTCAAATCAACAACCAATTACTTGTACTGAACAAACCATTCAAAATTCGATGGAAGAAACTCAATGCTGACATCGAAGCAACAGAAAATATTCCCAGAAGGAATATTTTTCGAAATAAATATACAAAAGAACAAAAATTGGACATTTACATTAAATGGACCAATTTAATGAAAAAGCACAGATTTGAAGTATTTTTGTTCGATTTTGATGAAAAATATTACCGAGTCTGAAAAGAAATTAGAAGTCATCACCAAAGAAAATTGGGTTAAAAAAAACAAAACCATAGTCTCTTCTAGTCACCATCCACAAGAAACAATTTAAATTACAACTGCAAACACACAATTACCAGCCACTCCTTTTAAACTCCCCAAGGAAGATGTAGGAGTTAACCCAGTTATAAAGCAAAACAATTTCACAAACCAGAGTCTACACATCATAGGAAAACAGTTAGACAAAATTGAAACCAAAATAGATAGACTTTCTCAACCAAACCAACAATTAGGGAAAAACCCTTAGTCCACTTCCCAGAATCTTCCTCTAGCACAACTGCTTTGAAAATAATTTCCACAAGTCAAAAAATAGATCAAATGTTACAAGAGTTAAAATAAGAAAAAACTGTCAATGTTTTACAACACCCAGATGAATCTCAACCAGAAACAGCTTCTGCAATATGCGAGTCAAAAGGCGAAATTGAAACAAATTCCATCAGAAAAGTAGAAGAAGCTTTTCAAAATCTTGAACTAAAACAAATTATAAACAAAAGAGTCAACCTGATGACTCTTACCAAAAATTGGTATCCAAGGCCAACACCTCCGGATATTCAATTTGAGGAAAAAAAACATCTAAAATCAATTAAACACTATGAATGGAACATAGATGGATTATCAGAACAAGAATTGTTGAACAAATTACAACACATCTCCATGGTTGCTAATAGTTATATTACCAATCATAACCTCAATCAAACCCAAGTTGTCGACCTTTTGGTCACTGGATTTACAAGAATGCTTCATTCCTGGTGGGAAAAACATCTCACTGAACAATCAAGAAATGAAATTAAAAATGCAGTAAAAATAGACGAAGATGGAACACCGATATTTGATGAGCATATAGGACGATGAGTCCCACATGCAGTCAACACATTACTTTTCACCATTATAGAATATTCCATAGGGACACCCAATAATGTCACCTCCAGAATTTATGACCAACTTAGTAACTTGAGATGTTCAACCTTAAGCGATTTTAGGTGGTACAAAGATGTTTTCATATCTAGAGTCATACTTAGAGAGGATGGTAATCAACCATTTTGGAAAGAAAAAAATTCATTAATGTATTACCAAATCTATTCGCCCATAAAATCAAAAACATTTTAATTAATGAAGAAGGTATCATACTATATCATACCCTTACCTATGGAAATATTATTAATATTATCCAAAAAGAATTATTGAAAATGTGTATTGATATGAAAATTACGAAACAAGTCAACAAAGACAAGTAAATAGCTAAATACGAATTAGGAACATTTTGTGAACAATACATATTACCTCTTATTGCTCTATCCAACAAAAAGAAAAAAATCAAAAGCCTACAATAGGTATCCAAATAGGTACTCTAGTAAAAGACACCCCAAATATAACAAATTCAAAAATAAGAATTTTGAAGCAAATAAATTTTACAAGAAACCCAAGTCCAGCAAGTGGAAGAGGAAACCCTCAGAAAAATTCCACTCCAAAAATCAAGAACAAAAAGGAAAATGCTACAAGTGTGGCAAATTCGGTTATTATGCAAACAAATGTAGAGTCAAGAAAACAATCAATCATTTGAAAATCTATGAGGAAGAAAAAACCTAGTTAATCCAAGTCTTAGAGTTAAGAGAAACAAACCATAGTCAATCCGAATATGATTTAGGTTGTAATTCGTCTTCTTCCAATAATTCCTCAAGTAGTATTTCATTCCCCGACATTAACATATGACACACATATACTTGTTGTAAAAAGATTTCAGTCCTCAATAAACAAGAAAAACAAGAAGATATTCTTATCGAGTTAATCAGTAAAGTAGATGACCATGAATTAAAGTCATTTTATTTAAAGAAACTTAAGAAGTTAGTCTCCCCTGAAGAAGCCAGTACTAGTCAACCCTAAGTGGTCCAAAAAAATATGTCTTAGCACAACCTTGGAAAGGTTTAATAAGGCTAAGAAAGAAATTACGGTCAAAGATCTACAAAGAAAAGTCAATAAAATTAAGAAAGAAATTAAGTCCTTAAAATCAGAAAACATAGAAATCCGCTCACATCTCAGGGTCAAACCTCGTTCTTTCAAAGTGGGGGACTGGGTATTAAAGAAAAGATTACTCTGCGACAGAGTCCCGAGTGAATGAACACTTAGTCCAAACTGAGATGGACCGTTTGAGGTTGTTGGCATCAATTGCCCTGGCTCCTACAAGCTTAGAAGCTCCGATGGCAAGACCCTTGGCCATCCATGGAACGCTGATCACTTGAAGTACTATTACAAGTAAATTCACATTGTACAAGTGTTAAGCTTCAGTCGTTCGGCATCCTATGTAACGAAGACTATTTGGCATGAATTCAATAAAGAGGTGATTTAGACAACTCGATCCTAATCCTCTTACATTCCTAGCAATGAAACACTCGGGTTAAAAGTTTCGACATGAATGCTTCCAACAGGAAATCAAGTCTAAGTATATATCAACAAGACTATACAAATAAACAAACAGTACTTGACAGAACTAGTACATCCAAGTTATGGCTTATATCTAAACAAAGGATTTGCTCAAACATAGCCAGGCATTCATCAATGATAGTGTAAATACTTGGTAATTAACAACAAATTAGTACATCTAGAGTACATGGCACATGCCACACAAACAACAAACTAGTACATCTAGAGTACATGGCACATGCCACACAAACAACAAACTAGTACATCTAGAGTACATGGCACAAGCCACACAAACAACAAACTAGTACATCTAGAGTACATGGCACATGCCACACAAACAACAAACTCGTACATGCAGAGTACATGCAGAAAGAAAGGGCACTACGAGTCATCCTCATCTGAGGCTGAACCCCTGACAATATCAATCTGCGTTTCAACCCCATCGTCATCACCACCTTCCTCAGCATCTCCAGGACCATCCTTACTCTCTTGAGACTGCTCACTGATACTAGCCTCATTATCAGAGTCATCATCACTATTAGGATCAACTGCGAAGACGAAGGCTTCACCCTTTTGTCGGTACTCATCCATCTCATCACGGTACTTTCGGATAATGCTTCCATTGTCGTAACGCTCAATGACGACCATCTATTTCCTTTTCTCAAAATTAGCCGCTCAGATGCAGTGAGGTCTAAAAGCATCGTGAAAGGCCTGAGAACCTAAGAACTCCTGCACAGCAGCATCCTTCTCAGTTGGGATACTCATCTTCAGCCCAGAAACCTCAACCAAGGCACTATCCAACTCCCATTTAACCTTGGAAACCTGAAGGATGGTTGTCTTCAACTGTTCCTTAGTCGCTTCTAATTGTTTCTTGAGCCTCACGTTCTCACCATTCTGCCTCTTCAAACTCTCAAAGTTGTCATCCTTAAGGCGGATGGCATCAGCCAAAGCTTTGCTCATTTTTCTGGCGTCATTCACAAGCTGCTTATTCTCCTTAAACTTTCCTTGTACCGCTCGACTTCTCGTAATCTGTCATCGTACTCGGTCATGACCTACATGACAAGATAATCGTCACTACCAGGAAAAAGAAAGGAGAAAGCAAAGAAATGACAAAGTAACACTTACATAAGAAGATAGCCTCATCATCCGGTCACGATCTGATTCGTTCTCATCTAACGGCTCGCCAAGCTCATCAACAATGGATAGACGTCTTGCCAGGCAATTATTGACATACCTAAAACTACTTGGCTGCATGGCAACCTTCAAGTCCTTCCAATAAATGCTGCCAACCTCTTCCTTGTACTTTCTCTTACGGTTACAGCTAGGGCCACCTTCTTAGTCAGTAGACTCCATGGTTGGAGGAAATATGGGATTGATGGTAGGAAGATGAGGCAACAGTCTTCTCTCCTCCCTTGCAACTATGGTAGCAGCACACCCGATGGCCTCAGCTTCAACCTTCTTTGAGGCAACAATCTTGAGGACCTCATCTTGCGACTTAGGTTTAGGAGTTGGCCTCACCCGGTGCTTACGAGTTCCCTTGTGAAACAAAATGTCATCTACGGGAACTAACATGGGTGTTTTCCCTTTCTTGGCGTTAGTCTCCCCTTTCTTGCCCACTTTCTCCACTGAACAAGAAAAATCAAAGTAAGGAATGCAACTTTGTAAAAGAAAGAAGGGCGAAATGAAAGACACAACTTACTTGCTCGTCTCTGGCACTCCGACACTAGGGGCTAGAAACCGTACTTTCAAAATAAGGGTCGTAGCTTGCCCAAATGTCTATCCTCTTGGGGCACCCTCAACACCTTTTCTATGTCAGCTAGCTCCTGTCCAGACAGCTTGATGGTCCTTCGTGTCACTGCACGAAGAAAAAATGTTAGAAGCAAGAGAAAATCACAACAAATAGCAAATAATGCAAGCAATGGATACATTACAACCTACAGTCTGGAAGTGAGTAGGAATATGTCGCTCAGGCGTGACACCTTTAGCATACTCCCAATCATTATAAAGAAAGCACCAACGGTTTTTCCAAGTGCAGTACGCCTCTTTCTTACCAAAGACAATACGATATCTCTCACTCCGACATGCACACTCGGCATACCCAGTGCATGCTTTCATCGGGTGCATTTTATAGCAGTAGCGCCATTGATGAAAGGAAGGCTCACCTAACCCACATTCCATCCAAATAATATAAAAACCTATCAAGGTATCCCAAAAACCAGGATAGAGTTGCCCAGGCGCATATCCAATGAAAGACAGCATCTGTTACAACCGTGCAAAAGCAGCTTCACCCCTAAAGTCAATAATATCTGGGTATAGAACATAACATGACCCTTGGGTGGCTCAGAAGACAATTCTTCATGATGCACCAAACGCATTCCTACACTACGGGGGATACTACATGACTACCTTAGGGCCTCAAGCTGCTTTTCGCTGTCTAATAAGTTTTGCACTAAATGGTCTGCTGTGAACTCAGAGTGAAATATGGGTATGGCGTCACAAACAACCCCCTCACCCACTGACATTAAGGAGGAAGAACCAATATTGGCTAAGGCTTGGCAATTGCGAGGATCACCCAATCTTGAATTTTTTGTACAAGACTCCAACATTGCAAGCTCAAACCTAGAGTTAGAGTTAGGGGAGCCCTCATCACTAGGACTTCCAAACTCTGACATCTACAACAAACAGAAACAAACTCTATCACCACATGAAATATCGAAACATAAGGAAGTTCCTAGGGCGTGGAGAAAAGCTCAATCAGTTCATTATGTTCTCAACCAAATACATGAACACTCAAACAATTCAACAAGAATGAAAGCATGTGATCTAGTGGAGAAGATTACCAACCTGAAGATGGTGCAAAGCAATGCCGGAATCCCTCTCAACTATAAGAGCACTCTATCTCCAAAAAAATCACTACAAAATGAGCAAATGAAGGTAATGAAAAGAGTGGAAACTTCTCATTCTTATAGGGTTCAACATGGCCAAAGAAATTCAAAATTCAAAATTCAAACCATGAGAAAACCCCACATGGAAAGTCTTCAAACTTCCACACAAGCTAGGGAGTTTTCAAATTTCAAACTTGCAGCATCCCCTCTCCCCCTCAAAAAAAAAAAGGGAGGAGGTGAACACATTAGCTTCATCAATTTATGGTGCCAACAAGAGCTTCATCAAAGGAGTTCAACCACAACTCTCAAAAGCTTCACACACTCTTGATCAAGACAGTGTGAAGCAAAACCAATTTATGGTGCCAACAAGAGCTTCATCAATGGAAGGCAACCACAATTTTCAAAAGCTTCACACACTCTTGATCAAGACAGTGTGAAGCAAAACCAATTTATGGTGCCAACAAGAGCTTCATCAATGGAGGGCAACCATAATTCTCAAAAGCTTCACACACTCTTGATCAAGACAATGTGAAGCAAAACCAATTTATGGTGCCAACAAAAGCTTCATCAAAGGAGTTCAACCACAGCTCTCAAAAGTTTCACACACTCTTGATCAAGATAGTGTAAAGCAAAACCAATTTATGGTGCCAACAAAAGCTTCATCAATGAAGGGCAACTACAATTCTCAAAAACTTCACACATTCTTGATCAAGACAATGTGAAGCAAAACCAATTTATGGTGCCAACAAGAGCTTTATCAATGAAGGACAAGCACAACTCTCAAAAGCTTCACACATTCTTGATCAAGACAGTGTGAAGCAAAACCAATTTATGATGCCAAAAAGAGCTTCATCAATGGAGGACAAACATAACTCTCAAAAGTTTCACACACTCTTGATCAAGATAGTGTGAAGCAAAATCAATTCATGGTACCCAACAAAAGCTTCAACTCCAAAGCTTCACCTACAAAGCTTCAACTCCAAAGCTTCACCTACAAAAGTTTCAACGCAAAAGCTTCACCCACAAAAGCTTCAACACAAAAGCTTCACCCACAAAAGCTTGACCTATAAAAGCTTGACCCACAAAAGCTTGACCCACAAAAGCTTGACCTACAAAAGCTTGACCCACAAAGCTTGACCCACAAAAGCTTGACCTATAAAAGCTTGACCCACAAAAGCTTGACCCACAAAACTTCACCCACAAAAGCTTCACCTACAAAACTTCAACACAAAAGCTTCACCTACAAAATCTTTACACTATCTTGATCAAGATAGTGTGAAGCAAAATCAATTCATGGTGCCCAACAAAGCTTGACCTACAAAAGCTTGACCCATAAAAGCTTGACCCACAAAAGCTTGACCCACAAAAACTTCACCTACAAAAGCTTGACCCACAAAAACTTGACCCACAAAAGCTTCACCCACAAAAGCTTCACCTACAAAACTTCAACACAAAAGCTTCACCTACAAAACTTCAACACAAAAGTTTTACCTACAAAATCTTCACACTATCTTGATCAAGATAGTGTGAAGCAAAATTAATTCATGGTGCCCAACAAAGCTTGACCTACAAAAGCTTCACCCACAAAAGCTTGACCCACAAAAGCTTGACCCACAAAAAGCTTGACCCACAAAAGCTTCACCCACAAAAGCTTCACCTACAAAACTTCAACACAAAAGCTTCACCTACAAAAGCTTCACACTATCTTGATCAAGATAGTGTGAAGCAAAATCAATTCATGGTGCCCAACAAAGCTTCAACCTCAAAGCTTCACCTATAAAGCTTCAACACCAAAGCTTTACCTACAAAGCTTTAAAATATATATATATATATATATATTTAATTTTTTTTTTCGGAAATTCAAAAATTCAAAAATTCGAAAATTCGAAATTTCAAAAATTAGGAAATTCAAAAATTTGAAAAAAAAAAAAAATTCGAAATTTTTTTTTTTCCTAGGCCTCCTCTTCTTTGGGCCTAACAACTTTTATAACAAATATATATGAAGAAGGAGTTTTGGGCTACCACTTAGAAAGGAAATGCCTCATTCGTCAACTCCCTCGACCGGAGACTTGGGGGACTCCTATCATATGCTACTGCACCTTGATACTCGGAAGTCTCACGACCACTCAGTGACTTAGATTTTTCAAGTCTCTAAACGAGAAGTTTTCCTCACTCGGGAAATTAAGGGAGCACTACCTCAACCTACATGTTTCACTCATAAAGCTTCAATATACAAGCTTCAACAAAAGGAAAAATTCAAAGAACTTAGTGAAAAAGGCCTTGGTGTATTTAACACAATACGTTGAAATGAAGCAAAGCTTGTTTATTGATATCTCCGATAAGTTACAAATATGTACATATACATGAATCAAAATAAACAAACAAGAGAGAGCCTTTACAAAGGTTGCTCAGGAGAAGTCTCAGCAGTCGGCAGAGCCCCAGAAAGAGGAGGGACCAGAGGATGATTATTCGGAGCCTCAGTACTAGGCAGAACTCCTGAAGGAAGAGGCACCGAAGGTTGATCATTTGGAGCTTCATTACGCGGTACAACCTTAGAAGACGAATGCAATAAATGCCTTTGGAACAAACCCACAAACCTCTGATGATCAAGTAAAATCTGACCATCAAATTCCTGCAGCTGGTCGAGTTTCCTCTTCATGTTTGTAGCATAGTCATGTGCGACCCTGTGCAACTATTTATTCTCATGCTTGAGCCCTCTGATATCTTGTTTTAGACTTATCACTTCAGCCGCCAAGGATTCAACTTGGCGGGTTCGAGCAAATAGGCGTTGGGCCATATTAGACACAGAACCTACACACTGAACACTGAGAGCCAGAGAATCCTTAATAGCCAACTCATTAGACCATTTGGAAACTAGTCTGTTATCTTTGGGAGTAAGAAGGTTCCTGGCCACCATTGCAGCGGTCATATCATTCTTCATCACAGAGTCCCCAACGTTAAGATGACCAGTATGAGATAAGAAGGATGGGCGCCATATGTTGTCTTGAAAAGGCATTACTGCCTCTTCACCAAAGTTCAAGTCAAAATGACGGTCGGATGGGCTAGACATTCTCAGAAATGATGAAGGAGAAATGAGGTGCAATAAATCTATGAAGTAAGGGGAAAATTCCTACAAGCAATAACTCTCTGAATGTACTTCTTGCACACAATTGGTGCCCTTATAAAAGAAAGGGCAACACGGCCATTGGTTTAAAAATCGAAGAGGCACCACTCTCCGGATTTCGAAGAAGCACCATTTTCCACACGCAACATCAGCTCCTCGGGTACCACATATAACTTTGCCAAAGATCTCTGACAAAGTTTAGACACATAAATTTTGAAGATCCAGCTACCCTACTATTACCCACAAGGGTAAAGGAATAGCACCACTGCTTTATAACTAGAAAGTCCCAATGTGTATCAACCTCCGTGCTCCGTGGCAAGGCAGACTGGCAAAAATGCCTAACCTTTACTCACATTCGAGAAAACACTCCCAACAGGATTGCTTTCTAAAAAATCAAAGATGCACCGTTCTCTGAATCTCGAAAGCTAGACTCCCAACAGGTTACTTTCTCAAAAATCGAAGAGACACTGCTCTCCGAATCTCAAGAGTCAAACTCCCAACATGATT
The DNA here is from genome assembly GCF_042453785.1 of Malus domestica. Classification (NCBI taxonomy): domain Eukaryota; kingdom Viridiplantae; phylum Streptophyta; class Magnoliopsida; order Rosales; family Rosaceae; genus Malus; species Malus domestica. Next base: position 35,486,049 of record NC_091670.1, on the reverse strand, counting down.
GCTTTCTCAAAAATCAAAGAGGCACCGTTCTCTGAGTCTCGAGAGCCAGATCCCTGATAAGATTGCTTGTTCGAAAACTGAAGAGGCACCGTTCTCCGAACTTCGAGAGCTAGATTTCATTGGATAATGCTTGTCTGCAATCTTCACACGTAACATCAGCTTTCCAGATACCACAGACCATTTTTTCAAAGCGCTATGACAAAGTTAAAACATGTGAGGCTTGCAGCTCCCACTACATTACTATGACCAAGAAGTGTAAATGAATAACATTATTACTTGCTCAAAAATTGAAGAGGCACCGCCCTTCAAATCTCGAGAGACAGACTCCCAACAGGGTTACTTTCTCAAAAATCGAAGAGGCACTGCTCTCCGAATCTCAAGAGCCAGATTCCCAACAGGATTTCTTTCTCAAAAATCGAAGAGGCACCGTTCTCCGAATCTCGAGAACCAGATCCCCAATAGGATTGCTTGTTCGAAAACCGAAGAGGCATCGCTCTCTGAACTTCGATAGCCAGATTTCCTTGGATAAAGCTTGTCTGCAATCTTTACACGTAACATCAGCTTTCCAGATACCACATACCATTTTTTCAAAGTGCTATGATAAAGTTAAAACACGTGAAGCTTGCAGCTTCCACTACATTGCTACGACCAATAAGGGTAAAGGAATATCATTACTACTTGTTGTTAGGGAGACTCCTATATATGTCGACATCCATCCTCCACGGACAGGCAGACCTGCAAAAATGCTCAACCCTTCCTCATATTTGAGAGGGCACTCCCAACGAAGCCTCTCGAAATACTCAGCTTTCTTCCCCCCCAATAATACATATGCAAACTAGCCACACCAGAGCAAGAGTATCTTATATCATCAAGGTCAAAAGCAAGAGTATCACATATCAAGCTTTTTCTTTATCTTTTCCTTTGCCCTTGTTCTTACCTGCAAGATAAGGAGAAAGAGAACAATCAGTCAGCAATTAAAATCAAGCTTCCAGTCAGGAACTGACTGCCTGGAACCCCTTGCCTGACTACTTACCTAGCATTGCTCTCGAGCACTCATCTTCAACATCTTATGCTTCCAGAAAAGATACCACATCTGCCTGAGGAACAGATAGGGCAAGTGAGAAGGATACAAAGAAGCATGTGGAGACAAGCGCAACAGAACATGTGCCGATTCATCCACTACTTCGTCAACAGCAAAAGTATCCCATATCATCAAGGTCTAACGCACTCTTGATTTGATGGACTTGTTTTGACCCTTAAATTCTTGAGTCGACCTTATACTCTGGAGGAAACCAGAAAACCCTCCAGCCCAGTTCAAGAATAAGCATGTGGAAAGTTACTTCTTCAAAAGCAAAAGTATCTCATATCATCTCTTTTCCATTTGCTTCTCCTTATCCTTGTTGCTGTTTACGACACAAAGAGAAGGAGAACAATCAACCGGAAGCCGAAGTCGAACCTCCGATCCAGATTGCTTGCTTAGAAGTCTAATTGTTTACCGTGTATGTTACCTCTTTCGGCAAATCTCCTAACTTGGCGACTTGGGGGACTCCTACTATAGGGTTTTGTATCGCACTTGACCAAGCTTGAAACTACAAGTAAGCTTCAAGTGAAATTGATACATTACATTGTGCATCTTCATCGGTTAAAGATACCACCCCTGGATGGAAGAAAAGTACTTCCAGAGAAGATGGCACATCTATGTATGAGACAAATAAGGCAAGTGAAAATGATATCACACTTCGGTACTTAGAAGTTTCGTGATTACTCAATGGCTTGGATCTTGCAAGTCCCCAACCGAAAAGCTTCCCTCACTCGGGAACTTAGGGAAGCACTGTTTGTACCAAACTTGACCAATCCCGAAACTACTGAGCACCGGTCAACGTTATACCGTCAAGGACCCAGAAGAGTTTCCCTCCAACCAAGAGGCCAATCATAGCGCGACATGTGTCGACATCAGAAGCCAATCATAGCACAACACGTGTCAACATCAGAAGCCAATCACAACACGACACGTGTCAATATCAGAATGAAACTAGAAACTCTCTTCTATAAATAGAGATCATTCTCTCACAATATTTCCTAATGTCATTTGTACTACATCATTCACTAATACTCACTAAAGGAGAGCTTGAACGTATGTACTTGTGTAACCCTTCACAATTAATGAGAACTCATCTACTCCGTGGACGTAGCCAATCTGGGTGAACCACGTACATCTTGTGTTTGCTTCCCTGTCCCTATCCATTTACTTACTTATCCACACTAGTGATCGGAGCAATCTAGCGAAGGTCACAAACTTAACACTTTCTGTTGTACCAAAGTCCTCACTGATTTTGTGCATCAACAACAAGCTTTTCTTAGCAATAATGATGAAGAACACAGTAGTTCTTCCTCCGACCAAGAATTAGAATCCAAGTCCATGGAAAATCCAACAAAAAGCCTAGTTTTAGGATTACTTCAAAAAATTAGGATCCAGAAATTGTATTCTAAAATAAAAATTATAATTGAAGACTTCCAATTAGAAACAATTGTCTTAATTGACTCAGGTGCAGACTTGAATTATATTCAAGAATGTTTAATTCCCACTAAGTATTTTCATAAATCAACATAAATTCTTAGTGCAGTAAATCAGTCACCAATGCACTTAAAATATGAAATACCAAAAGCCCATGTTTCTCAAAACAATTTTTGTTTTAAAACCCCATTTGTTTTGATTAAAAACATTTCAGACCCAGTCATTTTAGGTCTCCCTTTCATAGCTCTTTTATATACTTTCAAAGTACACCACAATTGCATAACCACAAAAATGCTAGGTCAAAAAATCACATTTGAGTTCTGCACGGAAACAGATCTATAAAAATTAAGACAATTACAAAAATATAGTATCTCAAAAAACCATCAATCTAGTCACCAAAAATCACAAAAAATTAATTTCTTAAAGAATAAATTAATTAGAAAAGAATCGAAGAACAATTAACAAACAAATCTTTGTTACAAACCATTGACAACTTTCAAAAGAAACTTGTTAATGAAATTTGTTCTGACATTCCCAATGCTTTCTGGCATAGAAAACAACACATTGTTAAACTTCCTTACAATAAGGAATTAAATGAAAAGAAAATACCAACATAAGCCAGACCAATCCAAATGAGTCAAGAAGTTATGGAATTCTGCAAAACAGAAATCCAAGAACTTCTCAATAAAGGAATCATTAGGAAAAGTAAATCGGCCTGGTCTTGCCCTACTTTCTATGTCCAGAAAAAACCCTGAATTAGAAAGAGGAACTCCTAGGTTAATCATTAATTACAAACCTCTTAATAAAATCTTGAAATAGATACGGTATCCAATTCCTAACAAAATATATTTAATTAAGAGACTTAGTCAAGTTGTAATATTCTCAAAATTCGACATGAAGCCTGGATTTTGACATATTCAAATTCATGAGGATAACAAATACAAAAATGCATTTATCACTCATTTCGACTATGATTTTGACATATTCAAATTCATGAGGATAACAAATACAAAAATGCATTTATCACTCATTTCGACTATTATGAATGGAATGTAATGTCATTCAGTCTTAAGAATGCACCTAGTGAGTTTCAGAATATCATGAATGAAATATTTAATCAATACAGTCATTTCTTAATTGTTTATATTGACGATGTTCTCATTTATTACAAATCAATAGATGAGCATTGGAAACACTTAAATATGTTTGCTAAAATAATTAAGTCAAATGAGTTAGTTGTCTCAGTAACCAAAATTAAGTTATTCCAAACCAAAATTAGGGTTTTAGGATACAATATCCACCATTCAACCAATAGATAGAGTAATTCAGTTTGCAGATAAGTTACTAGATGAAATCAGTGACAAAACCCAATTATAAAGATTTCTAGGATATTTAAATTATATTGCAAAATTTTATCCACATCTTAGGCAACAATGCAAACCTTTGTTTAATCGTCTAAATGAAAATCCCTCACCATGGTCAGACACTCATACTTTCATAGTTAAACAGATTAAGTCACATGTTAAGACGTTGCCCTGTCTTGGCATTCCAACTCCTAATTCATTCAAGATCGTTGAAACTGATGCCTTTAAAATTGGTTACGGTGGTATTCTCAAACAGTCAATTTCTTCCGAATCTCCTAAACAAATTGTTCGTTTCCATTCAAGAGTATGGAATCCAGCACAAAGTAATTATAGTACTATTATCTATAGTATTATGTATTAGTAAATTTCAAGATGATTTATTAAATCAAAAGTTTTTAGTCAGAGTCGATTGCAAATCTACAAAACATATTTTACAAAAAGATGTTCAAAACATTGCATCAAAATATATTTTTGCACAATGACAAGCTGTATTAAGTATTTTTTATTTTGAAATCGAATACATCAAAGGTAGTCAAAATTGTATCCCTGATTTCCTAACCAGAGAATTTCTGTAGAGGAAGAATGACAGCAAGAAGGCATGATCAGAGGAGGCTTCTAACCACTCTACCATCACCACCAGTAAAACAAGAATCAAGCCCAAGGTAATTTTGAATGTTTTCATTATTTTGATAACAACTAATTTTGAATGGTTTTGAATTCATTACTTTCATTATGAATATTTTCATAACAACTAATTTTGAATGTCATAAAATTCTTACTCACAGTCAATTCATCGAATACCTCAAGTTCAAGGTAAACACAGATCAATCATTTGTACAATTTTTTTTATTCATGTATAATAGTTGGTTTCATGGCATTTTTAATCTTGGTTATCATCCACATCAAATTTCCAATAATTCAATTAATAGTTCATTCAATTCTGATCACCATTGTCCTTGGTATAATTGTCCTTATCGTTATTATCATTAGGTTATTCCGCCACATTATATGTATGTGTGTGTGTGTGTGTGTCCAATAGTCTATTCTTGACTAATTCTTTTCGTTGCCAATAAAAATGATATATACGGTAATGGTATAATATCTATGTAATATAATCAAGGTTTTAAACATCAGTTTAATGATAATATCGACGTACCATTTTGCAGAAATATCGACAGATAGTTCGAAATATATTTTTACCAATAAGTTTATTAGTAGCCCATATAACCAAATACAAGTAAATTATCGTAATTTAAGCTAAATTTTGGATAAGAGACATGCAGTGCACTAGTAGTCACCAGACAAAATGAATTTCCAAACTACTTCAAAATCCAAAGCTCACTCTTTCAAATAAAAGGAAATAAAGACGCCAGGTTTATACGAGGTTGTGTCGAACGAGTATTTATCAAATATAGCAAAAGATTAACCCTTAATTTTAAAAATATCATTTTTTATAAAATCTTTCAAATATATCCAAAATTCCACTTAAATAGACACAAATACCCTCAAATTTAATAATCAAATAAATTAAAAGCTTTTTAGCCAAAATGATTCGTGACATTGACATAACTTCTTAATCTGGTCCTTAACAATTAATGATAATCAATAGTAATGTTCTTGAATTTGTCTATCGTGAATCATTTTAGTCTTTATTTGAATTTATCCATCGTGATCATTTTAGGTTTTTCATGAAAAATCTGTCAATGGCTCTATTAGTGTAATGATGTGGCGCCACATGGGTCTCACAAATACAATCATATAACGACATGTGAATTAACTTTAAAAACTATTTTTATATTTAAAACTAAAAAGGATATTAGTAAAAAAAAAGGCGTTGAAGGCATGATTGAAATTATGCTGCTCCCACTTACGGTAATCGTAGCGGCGCTCAATGTCGGTGATGAGGGGATCGAAGGGGATAGGGTTGTGGTGGTGGGATGTAGAAGCGAAGGTGAAGTTGGAGTGGAGCTTGAGGCGACAGTAGCTAAAAAGCCTTTAATTTATTTAATTGTTAAATTTGAGGGTATTTGTGTCTCTTTAAGTAAAATTTTGGATATATTTGAAAGTTTTTATAAAAAGTGACATTTTTAAAATTAAGAGTTAATTTTTGGCTATATTTGATAAATACTCAATTAGAACCCAAAACATGTCCATCTTTTTTCATAAACACCTCAAACCAGATTTCAAATGAGATTGCGTCGCCCCAGACTGAAAATCAAACGTAATGATTCCAGTTTTTCCATTTTTCCATGTTAATGAGTCATCATTTGATTTCTTTTTAGATAGAGAGAACAAAAAATTGAACAGTTTGGCCTGAAAGTGCCGGTGCAGCCTATCACTCGCCTTAAGTCGTCGTCAAGGTCAATATTGTGGGATTCTTTCTCAGTTTCGGCGATATTTTTACGATACCTGTCGATTTTACAAATACTTTACCAGTACTTCAACTAATTTTTTGTCATGGGATTAAGAAATAGCTTCACCCTCATTCCATGCCGATGCCTCAAAAGCACGACATATCGACCGAAATATCGGAGATAGTGTTGATTTTTTAAACCATGGACATAATTGTATTTTTTTTAAGAAAAATTAATGAAAAATGTTTGAAAACTTTAAGTTTTAACGATAACAACAAAATAAAAGGTAAACTAAATAGTATCAAAATTGATTTTTTAGTGTAAAAATGTGGTTTTTCATTAAAGTAAACAGTACTGTGAGTATTTCGTTAAAGTTTTTTTTTTTTTAATCTTTAGAGTATTTAATAACTAAAAGTAATTCTAGTGAAGTAACGTCACCAAGATTTTCTCCTGATTGCAAATGCAAGATCCTGCCTGGACTAATGACATGCCTGAACAAGATCAAGGATTATTTGCAATGACACTGACCCTTTCATCAAATACTTTCTTTAAGTAACTATATTTCTTTTCTTTGAAAATTATGACATTGACATTGAAAGTCTCCATCCTAGCCATTCATCCGAAGTTCTATTGAGTTATATAAAAGGAAACGGATCCCCTCTGGATCCAAATGAATTGAGCTCAAGGATCAAATAATTCAGACCATTAAAATTGGATCCAACAACTACAATTATTATAACTTTTAGAGAGCTTCCTATTTGTAATTGTTGGATCAAATTTCAATGGTCCAGATCATTTGATGAGTATGCTCAGTTCCTTTGGGTCCGGATGGGATCCGGTTCCTATATAAAAATTGTGAAACATCAACAAAAGTTGAAAACCATCTCATAGTTGAGAAATTTTTTTCGTGTGCGGTATACCAAGTGTTATAATACAATTAGTTAAAAAAATATTTGTAAGTTTCCAACCAATTATATTGTTACATGTGATGAACCAGATGTGTTTCTAGAACATTGAAACATCTCTCGCAGCTGAGAGAACATTTTTTTAGTTGAGACATCCCATGTTTAGTGATCACATGGTGGGGATAGTTTTAATTGGAAGATATAAACATCATCGAGAGCGAGTGCCTTGATGCTTAAGCAAACCTTTTGCGTCCAATAATGCCCATTATCCACTAATAACAAGTGATTAGCTAGGGGACCATTTGTTAATTTAATCAAACCGACACTAGAATATATACAAATAATCTCTATGATTAAGATGAGATAAGATTCTCATGCATGTTTCCCCCTGTTGACAAGTGCTTTTGTAACTTTAAGCATCTCCTTGACAAACATTCACCTCCATGTAACACCACATTTTTATGGTCCAAATTCAAAGTTAACCTATTTTTAATTGGGAAAACTAAGGAAAATGGCTTGAAAACTTAGTTTTAACGAAAATGACAAGATAAAGAGTAAAGTGAATAGAACCAGGATTAACTTTTTAGTGTAAAAATATGGTTTTTCGTTAAAGTGAACAGTACCGGGAGTTTTTCGTTAAAGTTCCATTTTTAATTAAAATGGTTTGGGGCAGTTCCATATACTAGGTTAATTTGATGATATGATATGACGATACTATATAAACTTTTATCTATTTGCATGGTAACTCGGTACATATTTTAAACATTAAGAAGTTAGTTAGCAGCCAAGCGCTGCCGTATAAGTGTATAGGTTCAAAGGATTGTATGGTGCACGTGCAAATGGATAAAACAAACAGATACGTCATGGCTAGAGCATGTGAAAGAGAAAAAGAAATAATTTGGGGGGTGAGGGGGACAAGTATGAATATCTTTAATCATTAGTTTGGCCTTAATCATGCTTTATGAACTACAACTTTTAACATTATGCTCTTCCTTTGGAGGTTACAAAACCAAGCATGGGAGATATCTTGGTCATGGCATGATGAGTTTGACATTTTGGAGAAATTTCCATTTGCTCAGTGGACCAATACTGCTTCCAAAAGGAAATTCCACAATTGAGGCTCTCTTTAGATGACCCAGTATTTGAAGCAAAGTATATATGAGTACATTATTTTGCTCGCGTACAGAGATTCAAACTTGAATGCAAGAGATTGACCTAATTACTTTTGTTCGATTTAATATTGTCTCTGTTTAGATGCATGCTGAGGAACTGAAATGGAGTGGGAAGGCAAATGGGGGTTTGAGAAAAGTTGGAAATAAAATTTGGTTGAAAATGGGGGGCCCAAATAGCCTTTGTTGCCATGCGGTGCCTAGAACAAACAAACAAAGAAAGCAAGCAAGCATGGCCAACCAGAAAATCATGCTCTTGTCACACCAGCACAAGAAGATAGCGTGGCGAAATGACTTAACACAATTTCAAAAAGCTGTTTTGATTTAATAGGTTATTGCCTTCAAACATCACCTCCCTTCTTTTGTCCCCTAGGGTTACCAATGAGGTTCACCAAACCATGCAGCACAAAAGGTTAACTGCAATGGGGACTCTCTCTCTCTCTCTCTCTCTCTCTCTCTCACACACACACCATACAGAAAAAAGAGGGATAAGAGCCAATAACCCTGTTACTGATTCAAATTGATCACGTGATGGGAGAAATAGATATAGAGACATATTACAACGATTACAAGGGAGAATCTCTTGCTCAACTTCCGTTATAGATGGTAGAGAGTATAGAATCGCATTAAGATTCAAGAATTAATCTCGAGTTTAAAATATAACAGCTATTCTTTTAACATAAATAATGGCAAGTAGAAACAGGACTAAATTAATTATAATGAAACCTTGCACTAATATTTCCAGAATTATGTACAAAATTCCAAGGAATTTAGACCTTGGCCTTCATAGTTCATACACATGTTATAGAACAAAAGGAGATGAATTCCGCTCGTGTTCGATCTGTTCGAGTACAGCAATACATTTGAGACCTATTTCCAAAAGCAGCGCACTCGAAACTCACTGGTGTCTCAAACACGTGAATGTTCTTCTCGGCCTCTGCAGTTCCTGGTCTCATGATTCACTGGCTTCAGTTTTCCGTTTCTTTTGGTTTCGTGTAGTTTCTTTGTGCGGTCTTCTGGTACAGAAAAAATGTAACCAAAGTTAATCAACTAATGGCAGGGAGATAAAAGCGTAAAAGTAACACCTTATGCATACCTACAACACATGATTGACCTTTCAAAACCATTGCATGTCTTCTTGGCAGGTAAAACGATTCTGGTCGTACCCAGTGCACAAGGCTCCCGCTTTACGCAGGGTCTGGGAGAGGTGAATGTCGGCTAGCCTTACCTCCATTTATGGAGAGGCTGCTCCCAAGTCTCGAACCCGAAGAAAATTATCATGCTTATGCTGACTCCAGTAAGGATTAGTATTTAAGTATGTTATCCAAGGGGGGAAAATGGCGTCCTTTTCGACCACTCATTACCGATTCTGGTAAAAAAAAAAAATTATCATGCTTATGCTGACTCCAGTAAGGATTAGTATTTAAGTATGTTATCCAAGGGGGGAAAATGGCGTCCTTTTCGACCACTCATTTCCAGATAAATAACAATATAAATTCGGCACTAAACTTTGGAGCCACCACATACATTCTGAAACTTCATAAAATAGACCCCCAAGAAAATTTCATGTAATAAACTTTATCAGAATTCCCGCGGTTTCCAGAAACTCGAGAAAGTATGTACAATCATTATCAACATCATGTAAATACTACCCGCATGAAATCAAGACTCGATAGTGCTTCCTGCGGCATATTTTGTCTGCATTACTCGACATACAATCATACCAAATGCATGAACGACCAGGACCACAAGAGAATAAATAGTCTAGGAAAAGAAAAGGCGATTAGCCACGCTCACCCACATAAACATGTCCACGTACGTTCACATATGCTTTTAGTCATTTGCATACGGTACACACATACACACATATTACATGTTCAAGTCAAAAGCATCATACTGTTACCAAAAAAGAAACAACATTGACCATTGTTGTCTGAACTAACCTTTTTATTGGACCCTTTCTCGAATCAATACCGATACATGCCATTATCTCTTCAAGACTCATAATATCACCAAGGTTATGTTTTAACAGATTGCAACTTCCCATAAATGCAGCAGACTCGGGCGGTGACAAATTATTTACCTTATCTTTGACACATTCCATCAGAACAAATGCTGCACAAATCCTCAGCCACGTAATACAAGTCAGAGAATTCTAAGCTGCAAAACATAAATACTCGAACAAAAACATCCTAAAAGTGGACTAGCTATTTGGTAACTTGAAACTTGATAAATGACTCAACAGGTAACATTAAAAGGCATCCCAATCAAGTGGGAGGTTGGAGTACCAACATATGGTGAGGCCTTATCAAATCCCAAACCTGAAACAGTGAAACACCCATGCAAACCAAACCTTATCCCGAATTTGATTTGTACTAGAGGTATGAAACCAAACCTTCCCAAACAAAACAAGCAAAGCCACACCAAATAAAGCAAGAAATTGCTCTTTTCCTCTGCTAATTTCAGTATTTCAAAAACAGAATCACAAAGAGGATTATTCGAAAAGAGGGAAGGGCAATTCAAGTGCCCATCCATAGAACAAGTCCAAGAAGATAAAGCAAGCAGCCATAGCTAGAAGAAATAAAGTTCAGAGAGATATAACACAGATTAATTTCTTGGGGTTGAGATGGAAACCTCAGTAAAAGTGCGGTAAGGATGTTGATATTCAAGTGAGAGAGATGAGGGAAAGCCTGGTGGCTGAAAGGAAGTAGCCAATAGGAAGGTATTCCTACTTTGGTGTGATAAAAGAAAGGGAAGGATATTTCGTAGCATAAACTAATCAGGTCAGGTTCAGATATTCAGTTGTCATTCTGAAACATACCTTAAACCGGACCATTGATTCGGTTATCCTTTTTCAACCCCAAACACATTCCACTATGAAATAAAACTAGGACAAGTTTCAACACAAATGTAGATGCAGCAATGGAAGATAAGAGAAGTTCATATGACCATCAACCATGTCTACATGGCGGGCGTGTATGTTATAGTGGAATCAGGCTCTTATAATAGCCAAGAAATTAGTAGGAAAACATATTTTAAAGGGATTTGCAGCCTAAATGGCAACCCTAGAGAATCAATCTCAAGCATATTCTGAATTGTATGAAAGTCAACCCCATATTGTGCACTTGTTTAATGATTATAAAAAAGCTGCATATTTGAGCTCGGTTTCATTTGATCTTCACTCAGTTCTTAAAAAAAAAAGCCACAAGCAGCAATTTTCTTCTTTTCTTAAACTGAGGTCAACATACTTGTTGCCTTTTCTTGAGTCCAGCCTCTGTGCAAGGCAATTACAATATATAATCTATAGATTTTTGCAAGTGAAAGCCTAAAGAAAAAACACCAGGTTTTACTTTAATTACAAAGTTGACAAACAAAGTATAAATGGCTTATTTGTCCCTCGCCTTATTCTTAGAAAACCTAGACGCAGTAACAAGCCACATATGGTTCCAGCAAAGAATGTCACCAATTAACAGAAAACATATTTCTGGCTATTGAAATTTGAGCTTCATAATAAAGCACATGAGAGAGAAATCAATGAAAGTATACATGTGTGATACAACTTAAGTGACCACTACTAAACAAAAGACGAGCAGAGTTTTCTCCCCGAATCTGATACATTTCCTGAGAAAGAATACTTATGTTGCTGCAACCTCCCTCATAACTGGATAGAATTTAAGTTAAAATGTCATCCTTTTAGCTTTCATTATTTGAGTACATGCCGCAATCTCCATGCACTCGGAGATCATAATTAAGAACGTTCATAAGCTTGATGAGATGCTAATCAATCAACAATAACAAAGCATTTTTCCCACTAAGTGGGATCGGCTATATGAATCCTAGAACGCCATTGTGCTCGGTTCTGTGTCATGTCCTCCGTTAGATCCAACTACTAGTCTTTTCTTAGGGCCTCTTCCAAAGTCTTTCTAGGTCTTCCTCTACCCCTTCGGCCCTGGACCTCTGTCCTGTAGTCGCATCTTCTAACCGGAGCGTTAGTAGGCCTTCGTTGCACATGTCCAAACCACCGTAACCGATTTTCTCTCATCTTTCCTTCAATTTCGGCTACTCCTACTTTACCTCGGATATCCTCATTCCTAATCTTATCATTTCTCGTGTTCCCACACATCCAACAAAGCATCCTCATCTCCGATACACCCATTTTATGTACGTGTTGATGCTTCACCGCCCAACATTCCGTGCCATACAGCATCGCCAGCCTTATTGCCGTCCTATAAAATTTTCCTTTGAGCTTCAGTGACATACAACGGTCACACAACACGCCGGATGCACTCTTCCACTTCATCCATCCAGCTTGTATTCTATGGTTGAGGTCTCTATCTAATTCTCCGTTTTTTTGCATGATAGATCATAGGTAGCGAAAGCGATCGCTTTTTGGTACTTCCTGGTCTCCGATCCTCACCCCTAACTCATTTGGGCCTCCATTTGCACTGAACTTACACTCCATATATTCTGTCTTTGATCGACTTAGGCAAAGACCTTTAGATTCTAACACTTCTCTCCAAAGGTTAAGCTTCGCATTTACCCCTTCCTGAGTTTCATCTATCAACACTATATCGTCTGTGAAAAGCATACACCAAGGAATATCATCTTGAATATGTCCCGTTAACTCATCCATTACCAATGCAAAAATGTAAGGACTTAAAGATGAACCTTGATGTAACCCTACAGTTATGGGGAAGCCTTCGGTTTGTCCTTCATGAGTTCTTACGGCAGTCTTTGCTCCATCATACATATCCTTTGTAGCTTAGATATGTGCTACTCATACTCCTTTCTTCTCTAAAATCCTCCAAAGAATGTCTCTTGGAACCCTATCATACGCTTTTTCCAAATCTATAAAGACCACGTGTAAATCCTTTTTCATATCTCTATATCTTTCCATCAATTTTCGTAAGAGATAGATTGTCTCCATGGTTGAGCGCCCTAGCATGAACCCGAATTGGTTGTCCGAGACCTGTGTCTCTTGCCTCAGTCTATGCTCAATGACTCTCACCCAAAGCTTCATTGTATGACTCATTAGCTTAATACCCCTATAGTTCATGCAATTTTGTACGTCGCCCTTATTCTTGTAGATAGGCACCAAAGTGCTCTTTCACCACTCATTTGGCATCTTCTTCATTTTCAAAATCCTATTGAAAAGGTCTGTGAGCCATGCTATACCCGTCCCTCCCAAGACTTTCCACACTTCGATCAGTATATCATCTAGGCCCACTGCTTTTCTATGCTTCATCTTTTTCTAAGCTACAACCACTTTTTCCTTCCTAATTCGGTGGTAAAATGAGTAGTTTCTACACTCTTCTGAGTTACTCCACTTCCCCAAAGAAGTACTCATTTCATGTCCTTCATTGAAAAGATTATGAAAATAACCTCTCCATCTGTCTTTGACCGCGTTCTCTATAGCAAGAACCCTTCCATTCTCATCCTTGATGCACCTCACTTGGTTTGTCTTCTTTTCTCTTGCTCTAGTTAGTTTATAGATATCCAACTCTCCTTCTTTGGTATCTAGTCGCTTATACATATCATCATAAGCCACTAGTTTAGCTTCTCTCACAGCTTTCTTCGCCTCCTGCTTCGCTATTCTATACCTTTCACCGTTTTCATTGGTCCTATCCTTGTATAAGGCTTTACAACATTCATTCTTAACCTTAACCCTTGGTTGTACCTCCTCATTCCACCACCAAGATTCCTTTTGGTGTGGAGCAAAGCCCTTGGACTCTCCTAATACCTCTTTTGCTACTTTTCGGATACAACTAGCCATAGAATCCCACATTTGGTGATTACTTTCTCTTGAAAAAATGCTTGTTTTTCTCCTTTTAGACTCCACCATCTAGTCCTTGGGCACTTCAAGGTCTTGTTCTTTTTTCTCTCTCTTTTGATATGTACATCCATCACCAACAAGCGATGTTGATTAGCCAAGCTCTCTCCCGGTATAACTTTGCAATCCTTAGAAGTTATACAATCCCCTTTCCTCATTAGAAGAAAATCTATTTGTGTTTTTGACAACCCACTCTTGTAGGTGATCACATGTTCTTCTCTCTTCTTAAAGAAGGTGTTAGCTAAGAAGAAATCATATGTCATTGCAAAATCCAAGATGACTTCCCCATCCTTGTTTCTCTCCCCAAAACCATGGTCACCATAAAAACCTCCATAGTTGCCTATCTCCTTGCCCACGTGTCCATTTGAATCTCCTCCTATAAATTCCTTGCACCAAGTCTCCAAGATCTTCCCAAAATTTCTCCTTCAAACTCGTATCCAACCCTACTTGAGGTGCGCACGCACTAATCACATTGATGAGTTCTTGTCCTATTACAATCTTGATTGCCATAATTCTATCTCCTACCATCTTGACATCTACAACATCTTGTGTCAAGGTCTTGTCCACGATGATGCCAACACCGTTTCTCGTTCCATTTGTGCCCGAATACCAAAGTGTTGGAACACAAGTTTGGAACTTTATATACAATGCAATACAATGAGGTATTTTGCTTCTTTTACAGCTCATATCAAGAGCTTAATTCGAAATTCGACAACAAAGAACATGGAAACAGATAAAGCTATCCGACATACCAAGAGCTCGAATCACCTTGAGATCAAACTTTTGGGCAAGTTCATCGCACCCAATCATTCTTGCACGTTGAAGAACAATCCTTTTTATGCTAATCAACATGTCCTGCCATAAAATTGTGTGTTTAATTCCAATTTTTCGACACCATTAACCATAAAGCTCTAGTCTTTAACGTCAAATTGTCTACTTTTCTATGCAGAATTTGATATGAGCATTGAAAATTAACAAACGAATTCAAAAATTAAATTTAGCAAAAAGATAATAAATCAAGAAATTAAGTTGCTTTAATGATGTAAATAATACTTACAAGTTCAGACTCAGAGAGGGAGCAGAGCCAGCTCACATCTTCAACCCTCTTCTGCCCTAAAACCTCTTCCATCCTCAACACCAACTGATTTTACTCTCTGGGTACCGCTGTTTCTCCTCAGTGGGAGTTGCCACAGATGATGGGATTTTCCTCAACCCTTTTTTTCTTCAGCGCAGTTTCTGTGAAAAAAATTAAAAAAAATTGTAATTTTTCCCGTTTTCACAAAAGTCCCTGAGGTTTTAGAAATTATACTGCTCACTTGAAGTTTCAAATTATTTTCACAAACTTCCTTCCGTTAATTTTTTAGTAAATTGTAGCAATTGTCCATCAATTTTAATTAAATTGGAGTAATGTTCTCTCAACTAAAAATTCATTACCATTGGTCCCTCAACTCATCAAAATGTGTAGCTATGGTCATTTTCATCAACTTCGTCAAAATGAGTTATGTTGGAATAATCATTGCTACAATTGAGATCCCTCAACTCATCAAAACTTGTAGTTATGGTCATTTTCATCAACTTTGTCAGAATTTTATCAAAACAAGTTATGTTGGATTGACCATTGCTACAATTAAATTAAAGTTGAGGGACCATTGCTTGAATTGAGTTAAAGTTGAGTGACTATATCTCCAGTTTGATTAAAGTTAACAGACTAATGGTAATGGATTTTTAGTTGATGGACTATAACTGCACGTTTTGATGAGTTGAGGGATCAATGGTAATGAATTTTTAATTGAAGGACCATTGCTCTAATTAAATTAAAGTTAAGGGCTACAATTTCCTCTTAATTTTTCGTCCAAAAGCTGGCAGGTGGCGTACCGACGGTTGCGGAGGTAGCAAGTTGTTAGGGTTTGTTTTGGTTTTTCATTTGCTTTGGGCTCACAACTTTGTTTTGGGTTTTTTAGCTTTACTTTCAAAGTCCACTTCTATGTTGTGTGCTAATTGTAACTTAATCTCTTTCATGTTGGTTTGGTTACTCTTTATCAATAATTTTTTTAAAACTATTAATTTAGCCTAAAAAATTATATTACACACTTTCTACGCCCTATCCGTATTTTCACATAAACCCTCATGATTTACAAAGACTTCATATAGCCACTACTTAAAAAAGGACAAAACATTATGAAACTTTAAAAATTCAAGAAACTATCTCGTTTATTAGTATGTAACATATGGATACTACAGGAACTAAAAATACGGTTTTAACTTTTAACTTGGTGGGATCATTTTTTCTTATTTAATAAATCATGTCACGTCATTTTGTAATTAAGGGGTCGTATGAAAGTGTGTTATACTTTAGGGGGTTTTATTTTAAAGTTTCAAATCTCAAGAAGTTATGTGAAAAAAAATCAATGAAGTTGAAGTGGTTGTGTGAAAACGCAAAAACTCAAAAGGTATCGGTGTAATTAATCTTAAGAATAGATTTATTATTTGAAAAACTTTTTTTATGACATCAATAGTTTTGAGATGAAAATCTAACGGCTCGAGAATTTTGTCTTTTTTTTTTTTAATTATTATGAATTGCACCACCATTCACTTACTAATTATAATTTAGATAAGACGATATTCTAAACTAATTTAATTTAAAAAGAAGACACTTTGATCTCGAATTCAACGAAACCATATACCGAACACTCCCTTATTTGTCTTGCAAAGCCATTCATGATTCGTTGTGCTTGCAACTGAGTGTGTACTTGGGCTGCCTATTTAATTGAAACAACATTTTGCCACTGAAACTATCAAGAAACTGAACGCACTATATTTAGACAATGCTTACAAGTTAATGAATAAAAGAATAAGAAGGTGGCAAATTTCCACTAGGCTGGGCTGTTTGTCAGTGATCTAAATATTGGACTGCTTGTCACTGATCTGTATATCAACTGTTTCTTGTGGTGCAACTGTTCTTTCAGAACCCGAATTCTCGCGTCAACCCGAGCCGAAACCCCAACCTGAGTCATCTTTATGGAGTTGCTTCTCTCCCTCTCCCACATTTGCTTGACTGCAACATCTTTCCTGCAGTGCTTCATTTCTTGAATCACATGATCGTCCAACGGATAGAATGACCGTTGGATGACGATGTGAATGAAGTAGGGTAGCAGCGAAACAACCACAACGAATAATGTGACAGTCCAATACAACGGTGCAGGGCCAAGAGCTTCGATTAGGACACGAAATCCTCTTTGAGAGTAGGCAGGAGGGAATGCACCGTATACCAACAAGAACACGTACCAGATCATGATGCTACCCCATATGAAAAGATGTTGGATCCAAGTGAACCGGTCGATGATCAGCGCAATCTGGCAATTGACGGTCCAGATTATGCAGGTGTATGTCATGGCACCAAGGTGTGTGATGTCTGCAACTTGGCCATTCTTCTGAAATGAATTAGGGGAGAAAGTGTATATGTTTGCAAGGAATATGACTAGAGAAGCAACCACGCCGTTTACTATCCAACCAATAATCCGGTACCACGTGAAATATATGTTCTTCTGTCCTTGTTGATAAAGAGCTGGAAACTGTTCCATAAAAAAGAAAACAGAAAATTCCATTAAAACTCTCATAGCTTACACGAGAAATTCTTGCAAACAACCGTTGTGTACAAGAACTATCGCCTTTTCATGTGTATGTGTGTGATTTTCGTTAAGTTTGTTTACCTGGAGGCACACTTCTGATGAAACGTCCTGCTCAAGGACTCCCAATGATATAACAGGTAAAGATGTCAAAATCACATTGAACAAGGCCATATACCAGTCGTCGTAGAAGACCTCCCCTGCAAATCTTGAGGATAACTCATAGTAGAACAGCGTGAGCCCCAACGCAATGTTCTTGTACACGAAGTAGAGAACCTGGATAGAGGAAAGGGGCTTAGCCTAGCATCAGATAAAGATATCGTCTATTGTCTAAAGTAGGATGGAAGCATTTACCATTTTTGAAATCCTTTTGTAACACCAACGCCCATGAACTATAAGTAATCTCCCCAAAAATCGGAATTGAGGCAATGCTATGTCACTGGCCATGACTGCCTGCATTCCTTCCATGCCACTGATTCCTACTCCAATATCAGCTTCTTGAATCATGCCAACATCATTTGCCCCATCTCCAATTGCCAAGGTTGTTTTCCCAGTATGTTCCTTTACCAATCGCGTAATCTGGAATTCGAAAACACAAAGAATGAATATGCATGAATATTTTCATTGGACTCAAAGCTCTATCTGAATAGACCTACCAAAGCCTTCTGTTTTGGAGAGACGCGGCAGCATATGACAGAAGCGCAATTAACAGCCAATGGTAAGAACTGGTCCTTCACATCACTTCTGAGAGCAATTTCAAGAGCTTTTCCATCTACTACCAAAGCCAAGGGTGCATTATCATTGCCTTCTTCAGACTTCAGTTTGTGAAAACTTTCGAGTTGGTTTAAAATGTCATCTTTCATCGCCTGGAAACTAGAAAAAAACAAAATTTGTGATTACCAACTCAACTTCCATAATATAGTATCATGTTTTCCCTTTTGTTTTTGTTTTTGTTTGTTTTTTTTTTTTTTTTTCTGAGCTATTGGATGGCCAAATTCACATAAAAGTATTCTAATATAACTGTTATCCGAAGCGATCAATTTCCAGTTCCACCTTCAGTTGGTTATTAGTTGGAATAGTTGCAGTTTCTCTACCCAAGCTCAGATGAAATTGCTTCATATCCTGCCGGAGCAAGCTGCAAGCAAATCTGCCAATGCGAATGTGCAAAAAGGAAAGCCAAAGACAAATAATTTAGCTTCCATCAACGCCTTTCTGATGATTTAAGACTTACAAGTACACCAAGTAAATGGTTTTTCACAAACTTTACCCTATATTTATGGCAGTTTCCTTCTTGTCACCGGTGAGCAGCCATATTTTTATCCCGGCTTGGGCAAGCTTATCTATGCATTCTGGAACCTGATATGTATGCATAAAAGAAGACACTATCGACTATGAGAAAGAGCATGTAACCATACAAAAGCCACACAAACATAGAAAAAGACAGATAGCTAACCCCCTTTTGTAGCTTGTCTTCAACAGCAGCAACCCCTAATAAAATCAAATCCTTTTCGATCATTTCAGATGCTTTCTCTAGCACTTCTTCCCTTTCGGGACCTATTGTTGTCTTGGCCACCTTGAATATTGAGTTCCATTGTTCATACTCAGCAGCCTCAAGTTTCCGGTAAGCAAATGCCAGAGTGCGGAATCCATCTTCTGCATAATTGGAAAGGTGTAGGGTTGTTGCCTGTTGGTATGCCCTTCCATTTTCTGCAAGCCTATCGAAGATAATGCTGAAAACCAAAATTCATATAAGATACAAGTTAGAGCAAAAATCAACTGATAACACAAGTTTAAGATACCTTTAACATAAAAAGTTAAAAAAAAACATGGGGTAGAGATCAATAGATAATTTTCGGCGTAGAAACATACTTGTCTGCACCTTTGCAGAGTAGAATGATCTGACCATCTTCGTCGCTTATGATAACAGACATCCTTTTCCGAGTGCTACAGAACTCTAAAAGGTTCAAAAGTTTGTACTTCCTGAAAATACATTCATATCATGTTTAGGCATTATACTACACAACTTTATACAAGAAAATAGTCTCAATCAGTTACGAAAGTACCTCTCAACCTCCTTTCCCGTGGAAGGATCAAATTCCTTAAGAAACATAAAGGACTGACTTCTTCGAAAAAATTGAAATCCAAACTCTTGAGCAGCAACTAGAAAAGATACTTCTTCCGGTGACTCTGCCTCATACTTTAGCTTATGAGTTAGCTCATCCTCCTCAACAGGTATGCCTGTGTGACATAGAGCCATGACTCGAAAGAACATTGTTACATCGGATAAGTTGGATCTGTACATCCACTTTTTGTTCATAAGCCTGCCATCCCTAAAGTTGAAACCCTTGATGGCAGATTCTTCCTCCACGTTCGAGATTCTCGAGTTTTCTGCACTTGAATAATTCTGCTCATGTCTTTGTCCACCTAGAATAGCCCTTTCAGTGCTAATGTCACCAACTGAGAACTCAAACATTTCGCAGCTTTGGCTTGCTGTTTCAAACTCATCAATACTAAAACAATATGACTCAACATCAACATTCATCCGTTGAGATGCTGCACGATCAATTTCATTTACATCACCCCCATACGAAATTCCAGCAATAGAGCATTTCCTGAATTCCATCTGGTTACACGTCAAAGTCCCCGTTTTATCAGACAGAATCATCTCCACCTGACCAAGCTCTTCATTTAAATTTGATGTTCGCGTTTGAACAGATTTACATGTAACTTCATCATACAATTTGATGTCCTTGTTAATGAGCATGGCTTGTAAAACTTTGACAACCTCAATGGAAACATAGAGAGAAATGGGGATCAAGTAACCATACAAAATAAGAGCCCTTATGAACTGTAGGAAACCAGATACCTCAGGCTTTGATGGTTGAAAAAATGGATCTTTATCATCTAGAGAAAGATACCACCACTTAATCATCTCCGTTTTCAAAAACTCTGCAAAACCAATCAAAGTGACCAGTGAAATCAACAGAAGCATCGAAAAGAGAAGGTAGATGACAAGATCCATCTTTCTTTCAATCCGACTGCGCTTAGATGGTGATCTTGTTGAGTTCCTCACAGCTTTTGTGTCTGGTCCACTAAAAATCACAACCCCATAAATATAATCAGTGTTCCGAAGCTTTGAATCTCTTAGGAGAAGTGAGGCAGGACACAAGGGAAATGATGCATTTTTCAACTCTAAGTTCCCTACAAAGGTGTAGAGATGAGGATTCGGGTCCTCACAGCGGACGGTAGCCCTGAATAAAACAAATGATTGATCATTGACAAGGCCAAGTGTGGCTTCCGAGCATCGTTTAACCTTGAGATTAGTTTCTCCATCAAGGTTCATGGTCTCTACATAACATATGCCATCCTCATAGCTGGAAGATAGTAAGAGGAGATCACTAGGAAAATATTCATTCTTGTTAACCTTCACAACATCTCCTACACACAGTCCTTGCCATGGTTTTTCAATAAATTCGCCGTCTCCAACGTGAACCTTTACAGTTCTTGAGTTCACATTCAAATCCTGGAACACAAAATAAATTTGTTGTAAATAGTCCCAGAAAGTTTATTAAAATGGAGGGAAAAATGAAGATTTTTAGCAAAGTAGAACAGGAAAGTCAAGGGGGTTTATGATCATACTAAATATCAAATAAGGGAGGATAAATTAGCAGTGAAACCGTTCAATATAAGCTGTATTTAATTCGGTTATTTTCTTGTGTGGGCTGAAAAATCTACATTCTTCAACAAGTAATAAAGTGGGGAGTCAATTTTGAATCAAACTAATTTTCTTCTGCAGTAGAAAAAGAGGAGCTAAAATTTCAAGAATTATGAATATACGAATTTATTGAAAATAAATATTTTACTGTATTTTCTGTTTACCTGCAAGAATCTTTGCCAGTCCTCCACTGCCTCCTTGATCATGCTAACCCCCACCACAAAGACCAAAGGAGCAATCAAACTTATTGGTTGAAAAGGAGCCAAATAAGTGACGGACAACACAGCTGCCAACAGAAAATACAGATTGGCAACTCTTCGGAACTGCTCGAAAAGCGCTTTTGGAAGAAAAGTCATGATATTGTACTTGGTTGTGGAGACATAGTTCTTGGGGTACTTGTAAGGCTTGGCCTTGTGCAGCTCAGGCTCGTTGCAGAAAACCACCCGCGAAAACCCCGGCTGGCCAAGGAGCTGCTGGCTTGGATCATTCTCAGTTGTGACAGGTCTGAAGCATGCAAAAGAATACAGTTTGCTCCACCTTATCTTCCTCTTTGTTCTTCCAGACGATCCTGCCATTTTTACCGATTAAGTTGTAATACTATAACTTCACTCTTTTACATCTGCAAACCTCTCTCTCTCTCTCTCTCTCTCTCTCTCTCTCTCTCTAACTACAAGAAAATGTGACTAAATCTGAAGCTGTGAACATGAAAACTGTGGTGTTGGTTTTAACATTTGCTATCACGGGAGGCACCAAAATTCCGCATAAAAATGGGTACAAGAGAATTGTCCTATATTACATATATACATACATCTATATATATATATATGTATATATATATGTGTGTGTGTATATATATATATATATATGTATATATATAATTCTGTCTTTCCTTTTAACTTTCACTAGGTTCTAAAAAGATCTTCTTCCAAATGGTGAGATTGTTGCAGTTTCTTGGATCAAACCGAGTAGAAGGTGCAGGCCTTCTCTTTCCATTAGCCGTACTTCCACAGAAATAACAAATTCCCTGTTGTCCTATACCTTAAGAAATATCAACCTTTGTTGCACCTTTGAGATATCCGAAAATATATACAAAATATAAAGCCAAATGAAAGTTGGTCCCATAACCATTGCCGGATTGCCGGATTGCCTCTAGATTTGAGAATTGAATCAAATAATCATATTTCAATTCAAACTTTAAGTAATTTGCACTTAAAATATAGCTTGAACATGTCTTCTAGCTACTTATACGGTTTTACCGGTATCTCTCCTTATGGCAGTTCCAAACATGTCTCATATATGATACAGTACCAGTATCGAGATCTAAAATAAGCTACTAATAAATGAAAAAGAAATATCATTAGACTATATTACTAATAGTTGTGTATAACCAAATAACCGTATCACAACTAAATATATTACTTATAAATAAAGAAAAATATTATTAAATCGTATTATAAAATACAAATAACTGAGGGTAATCAATAAACTATTATTTTCTTATCTCTCCTATCATGTGATTTAAAAAAGAGTTTAATGCTAATGCTAAAGAAATAAAAAATTTAAACCAAATTTACAAATCAAATGATGTATCACTAATAAGAGCAAACACGTTAACTGACACTTAATTAATAATCCAATCATCTACAACCACTTCATTTGGTTTACAAATTTGATTTAAAAATTTAGTTTCTGTATCATTACCCTTTAAAAAACAGAGAAATATTAAGGAAACTCTCTTAAAAGTGAGACTTTCTAAAAATTCTTTGTCATCTCACATTTTTTGCACAACGATTTATAATGTTGCCACCTCACATTTTTCCCGATGATGGTATGGGGAAGAAAATACTCAATCAAAAGAATGCTAAAGGGACTCTCTTAAAAGTGAAACTTTTCATGAACTTTCTGTCACTTTATATTTTTGACACAATTTTTTTACCAATATTATAAATATTATTCTAAAAACGTGAGATGACGGAGAATCTCCTTAATATTTCTCATTCAATCAAGGTACTACATTTGTTTTCACTCAATCGTGGCCAAGATGCTTCTGGATACGAGAACTGGCCTCGGAAGTCACATTGGGAGAACGACAAACTAAATAAAGTCAAACAACCCCATTAAGTTTCTTGAATGAAGATTATTATTAAATAAATAAACAATTAGTGCCTCATTTGTATTTGAATCCGGATCCTCCATCCAACGAGGATCCCAAAGATCCGTTAATTCTGTTTGTTCATCATACATCGTGCTGTTATAAATTATTTTAAATATTTTTATTTAAAATTAAATACAAATAATATTTAATAAAAACTGACCACACAATATACATTAAATATACACAATTTACGAATTTTCAGGATCCTTATTAAAAAGATCAGGAGAGGATCCTGTTGGTTTATATTTAACCATATGTGGATTATAATTTATAATAACGTTTGTCTTGCTTTGGATTCAACCAACTCTGCCAGAAATTTCAAAGCCAACTTTTTAGTGCCCTCCTAATTCATAAAGAGAACAAAAGCTTTATAAAGCAAAAATTTGACTTCATCATAAACATTTGTTTTGTCAAACGATAAAATTAAATATTAAATTATCTAAATTACATAAAAGAACATTTGAACATGCAGATGGAGTTCATGGTTCTAGCAAATTTGGCTAAACTCAAGCTCATTTTGATATATGTTATAATGAACTGTTAATTTAGTTTTCGAGTTCTCATCTCAGTAAAAATTATAAAAATCT
Organism: Malus domestica; assembly: GCF_042453785.1. NCBI lineage: Eukaryota > Viridiplantae > Streptophyta > Magnoliopsida > Rosales > Rosaceae > Malus > Malus domestica. Next base: position 35,461,829 of record NC_091670.1, on the reverse strand, counting down.
GTCAATGACATCTATAATATTATATTCAAAGCTACTATATTAATTTTTTTCATTAATTAGGTCATGTTAATTGCATATGATACACATTGGATAGTAGATTGACAGTTTTTCATAAAGAAATAGTATATAAAGTTAACTTTGAAGGGTAAATTGGTGGTTTTTCATAAGAAATAGCGTAAGTTAACTTTGAAGGATAAATTACACGCTAGATTCGCAACCTATATGAAATGTTAAGAGCTTAGATAGAGAAAATAATGGAATTACACTCTGAAGTGTGTCAAGTGACTTAAATTGACGAAAAATTGGATAAAATAGTTTTGAATATAATAGTAGGGATGAAATTAGTAATTTCTAATGAATTTAGAGACTTATTTTACTAAAAAAATAATTTAAGAACCTAATTTTCACTGAATGTATAATTCATGGACTAATTCGATAATTCACCTTATATGTTAATATATTTTTACATTTTGAATATGTAATACTATTTCGTCTCACGGTATTTGGTCTTCATGTTGTCTGCGGTCGGAGTCTATGGACAAGTAGTTTAGGGGATGCTAGCTAACTTTCTTCTTCCCTTTTCCATCTTGCCTTTCCCACTCATTTGTTGACACTTGTACTCTATTATCTCTTAAAATTTAGTTGTTTGTTGTCAAACATAATACAATTCATCAATAAAGATGGCTATTAGGAAGTAAGGAAAGCTCAAAAAAAGGCAGGCCAAAACAAACAAGTAAAAGCACAACCAACTTAAGAGAAAATACAATGAACATGCCCAAACAAGAGGCCGTCCGTAGTAAATTCTAAATTAAAAACCCTAGATCTGAAATGAGAAAAATGCTGCCTCCTTCAAGCGCATTGCAGCACCTTACCAAAATCAAGGAAGAGAAAGAAAACAAGAAAATTTGAAGAGAGGAGGCTGCCACTGCCCCACCAGAGGAAGGGGTCGGCAGCTATGGAGATAAAAAAAGGTTTCTTTTCCTGGGCGAGAGAGAAAGAAGGGGACGATATTATGAAATTTAATGTGTTAAAAATTTAAATATTTAATTTGTACATGTGCTCTTCATTAATCTTCATTAATCTATTCCTTTTAACCATACAATTTATAATTAGAAAAGTAAAATGTCACGCTTCTTCCCAAGCCTAGAGTAACTTGGCGTTCCTCTTTCTTTCTTGCTTCTCTTGTTCATTGCAAAATTTTTTGCAGAAAACAACATTGAAACGAAACACATACAAATCCAAATATCGAAACTCAAAATTTATTTTGAAACCAACATTCACAGTCAATCCACCCAAATCAAGGCCCCGAACCCATGATTAAAAAATAAGATTCGTCATCAAACTAATCTAATCACCGTTGAGATTTCATCACCTCCTCTACCATCTCCAAATTGTTCGTGGTAGGTAGATAAAGGGATGGGTGGGTTTTAGGGAAATGATCATGTTTTTGGAAAAACACTTTAGGCAGGGGCGGATCCACTTTAGGCTATCTCCAACCGAAGGGTCCAGATGGCTGAAAATAGCCCGAAAACCGTCTCCAACCGAGGGCTAGGCCATAGGGCTGTGGAATCTGAGAGGGTCCCACGGAATCAGAAAGGGCTGGAGGGCTGACTAGAAAATCATTTATCCTGTCGGTTATAACCGACAGTAATACATTTATAATATTTAATAGAAATGTATTACTATCGGTTAATTCTTAAAAAGAAATTTGAATTCAACGGCTAGCTGGCGCCAGTTACCATTGGATTCAATTTTTTTTTTTTTAGGTTTTTTGGGCCTTTTTAAAAAAAAAAAAAATTCTATTTTTCTTTCCTATAAATACCTAAACCATTCATTCACCATTCCTAAAAAAATTTCACCATTCCTACACCATTTCAATTCTCATATTTTCTTTCCTCTTCCAAAAATCTATCATTCAATTTTTTCATTAATTTTCAAATGGCCTCGTCTGCAATGAAAGGTAGGGCTTGGACCTGAAAAGAAGATGAAACTCTTTGCAAGTCTTATAAATGGGTGTCGGAAGATAGTGTGAGGAGGAATTGTCAAACAAATGACGGTGTTTGGACTCGTGTGTCCAAAAAATATTTAGAGTTCTATGAATGCACCACTCCAGTGAATATTCGAAACCACGAGAGTTGTTCTTCAAGATGGAAAAACCATCTTCAGCCAAGTTTGAACAAATGACATCAAGCATTGTTAGCAGCCGCAAATAGACATGAAAGCGGTGTTAATTACTACGACGAAGTAAGTGTTTTCACAATTTATTTTAAATATTTAATTATATTACATTTAATTTCATAAATTAATTTCCTTTAATGTTTTTCTAGGTACGCCAAGCGGAGGAATTGTATATGGAGAGCAGCTCGAAACCCTTTCAGTTTCACAGTTGTTGGGAAATTTGTAAAGGGTGTGTGTTATTTAAAGATCCACCACAGAGAGCTCATACGCCGGTGTTCGGAACTGCATCCTCAGCTGCAAATATGGATGAAGATGGATCTCCAACCATCCAACAAACAAGGGTAGAAAATCCGTCTTCGGGTGAAAGTTTTATACCTAGGGTTATTGGACGAAACAAGGCGCGAAGGTTGAAGGAAAAGGGCAAGGCAAATGATGATTACGCCGCTCAACATGAAGTGGCGGCCTCATTGCGATTATTGGTAGAGCAAAATGCCCTTGAGGCGGAAGAAAGGAAGTGTAGGCATGAAGCATGGGCCAAACAAATACAAGAAGAGATGGATGATAAGAATATGGAAATGAACACTTCGAATTACACTCGTTTTTAAATTTTAGTTGTAGTTTTTAAATATAAGTTGTAGTTTTTAAATTTAAGTTGTTTTTAAATTTAAGTTGTTGTAGTTTTTAAATTTAAATAATAAATTATGTTTAGTCCTATGGCCCTTGGTTGGAGACAGTTTTTTGTGACAGAGCTAAAACGAGTCCTCTAGCCATTTGGCCCTTGGTTGGAGACGGAGGCAAATATGACATTGTACTGTTCATTAAAATATTAATATATTGGAGGATCTTGGAGGGCTAGAGGGCTAAAACGAGCCCTCTGGCCAGCCATAGGTTGGAGATGGCCTTAGAACTGTGTCAGTTGACGACCTTCCAAGGCTCATAAATCCTCTATGAAAAAGTTGAGTGTTGTCTTTTGGGAATCTAATATGCCCTTGAAAGCTACCCTCTAACTACTCGACGAATTGTCTCTAGGAACACTGGGCTGGATAATTGCTAACCTCATGTATTTGTATACTATAGGCATCTATCGATAGGTTCACTCACATACGTTAGCATTTGAAAAAAGGCCTACCAAGGCTTGCAATATAACTTGGAATAAGATCGCTACAATCGACCCATTGTCACATAGTTTTTTTTTTTTTTTTGGTTGAAAGAACGATTCATTGAAACAGCAAGGCACAAGGCTAAACAATAAGCAGAGGGTTGCCCAGCACACCTATAGAACATAAAACAAAGATAAACATGACACAAAAAGACGCCACCACAAAGCACCAGCGTCATCCCATCTACCCAAGCAAAAAACACATTACCCTTACACGGGAGGACAAGGAAGATCGTCATTGCTCAAGAAACCCACAAGCAAAGATAGTGGTCTCATAACCCAGCCAGAACAGCACATATCCAATGATATATTCCTCGCGACGAAGTCCATCGCCAAATTTGCTGATCGTGGAATCCACGACCAGGAGCATGATTAAAAGCTCATCCCAACCTCCAATGCACGATTAAGGATTGGGAGTAGGTCCCAATCACAACTCAGGGAAAAGGAATTAAGGGACTGCATAATAACTTGTGTATCCAATTCAATTACTACCTCCTGTAGATTTAAGTTTTTCCCCAGTAAGCATCATTCAAGAACAGCTAGGGCCTCCGTCATAGCAGTCGAGGACACAAACACCCTCACGTTTCTCACTGCTTTGCAACCCGAGAGGCTATCTCTGGCAATAACCCCGATGTGACCGCATAAAGAGTCTCTCTTCCAGTAAGCATCAACATTTAGCTTGATCCAGTTAACTGGGGGAGGATACCACATATGAGATTGATGCATACCTCTAGAGTGGCTGATTCTGTCAAAGGTCGACAAACGCAGAAGGGTAGAGACCATTTTGAAAGGGTCCAGGGCAGTGGCAATAGCTTGCAATGTTCTGAAAGAATAAGGATATACCTCATTGAATATTGCATCACATTTGGCCCTCCAAATAAACCAACATGAAAAGACCAAGTGAGACATAGTAAGATCCAAATGCTTCTACTTGAAGGCTTAGAAGATCTATATTCCATACCCTGGTGGTCCACGGGCAAATAAGGAGTATATGCTCCACGGTATCATCACCCTCAGCACAAATGGGGCAAATGGGGGACAAGGCACACCGACGCCGAAAGAGGTTGAACTTGGTGGCGCAAGCATCACAGAGGGCCCTCCATATGAAGTTCCTCATCTTGGGGGAGGCTTTGCAGCTCCAAACCCAAGCCCACACTCGAGAATCAATATCGCGATAAGAGGAAGTGCGATTATGATTCACAGTGGGAAGTCAGTTGTGACACCACCTATATCCAAACTTCACAGTATATGATCCATTTCTTTCGAAAGGCCAAACAATTTTATCCGGTCTCAACAACGGCCCCACATGAATGTGTGAAATGGCTACACGCTCAGCCTTCGAGACGAAATGTGAAAGAAGATCGATATTCCACACCCTTGAAACCGGATCAATAAACTCCGCAACCTTACTCTCATTGCTGATAACCATGTGAAGTGGAGGAGTGGGATGCCTGGGACCCAATTATCCGACCAAAATTGAACCTCCTGCCCTCCCAAAATTTGCCATTTAGCACCCTTAAGGATAAGATCCCTCCCTTGTCACATAGTTAGTGGCTCTTATAATACTAAAGATGCTTTAAAATAGATAGCATAATTATAGATAATCAAATAATGTTTGTCAAAGCAAAGTTTCAAGCTTGTGTTTTTCCTTTCTTTTCTGTTTTTATTTTATACTCTAATTTTGGTTAGCAAACGGGACATCAATACCTGCTTAATTTTGATTCCATGCACAATGGTTCACAGAAAAAACATGCATGATTATTTGTTTTGACAAATGATAACGTTAATGAGTTAAATTGTTAAATGTTAGGAGAGAGGGAGATCGGTGGCGATCGACTCGCACCATGTTACATAAGCATTATTGTTTTTTGTCACTGTGGTAAAACGCCATCTTATAAATTATTGTTATTGATTCCATAATCATAGAACTAGAGAAATGTAATGAGACTCTCTCAAGTGGGACTCTCATGGACTCTTTGCAACTTCATGTTTTTGATACAATATTTTATAATACTAGCACCAGATGTGCCAAAAATATGAATTGAGAGAAAGTCCATAAAGAGCATCACTTTTAAAAGAGTCTCCTTAACATTTATTCCTATAACTAATGCCTTAATCAACTGAAATATATTTTTTGGATTAACCAACGTGAAACTGAAAACACAAGCAAGATATTAATGTGACGAAATTATTATATGAATTCCCATGTGATTGCGAATTAAAACAGACGACTAACCTTTTTATATCTCTTGAAAAATGCTCCAGATCGCACCGTACGTCATCGGTGAATGTTACTTGCTAAATATCAGCAGCCACCCACTCTTCAACTTCACATTGGTCAACAACACACGTAAAAATTAAGAAGAGTATCTCAAATGATAACAAAAACGTTTTTATATAATAAACTAGCATTTGTTTACATATTTTTTTTTTGTGATAGAAGATTAAGTAGTATTTTCATCATTTTTTGCTTGATAAAGAGGATTTTATTAATTAATAAAGATTTGGTGGAGAAAGATTAGAAAATATATAACTCTTCGGCCATAGAGGCATATCCTCCCATGTGGCGGTGATACCATTACACCCAAAAATCCTTGGCCTGTCCCTTCTCCATCATTTTTATTAATAAATAAAAAGGAAAGTAAATGCCACTTACCACGTATTTGTAATATCATTTATACTAATTCCCTAATAAAAATAGAACCGACCAACACCTCAAAACACTCATTATTTTGTCAATTATGAGCCTTTGGTTCGGTTTCTTTTGGCCCATATCAAATTGTACACAAAACCCTCGTCTTGGCTAAAACCCTACAAAAAGCCCAAGAGAAAAAACATTTTATTTATTTTTGCATTACAATAATAACCTATTTTTATTTTATTTCTGTAACTCGTCCGAACACGCGCCGCAACCGCAGCTCAAGACCCTTAAACCCTGCTCTCTCAACACCACTCGATTTCCAGAACCAGACGTCAAAACGGCACCGTCTTTCCTTCCCAAAATTCGACTGAAGAATCTCGTCGTCAGCTCTGCAATTCAAACTTCGTATTGAAGATGTGAGTTCCAATTTACTTTCGCACACTTTCTGTTTGGTTCCCGGGAAAATTTCACTTCGCCGGGTTTCTAACGCACCGCAAGGTTTTTCAATTTTCAGGTCGAGGATTTGCGTCAAGAATTTGCCCAAGCATGTGAAGGAGGACCGGCTCCGGGAGTTCTTCTCGGCGAAAGGAGAGATTACGGACGCGAAGCTGATGCGGACGAAGGAGGGGAAGAGCCGGCAGTTCGCGTTCATTGGGTTCCGGACGGAGAGGGAAGCTCAGGAGGCCATGAAATACTACGACAGGTCGTTTTTAGATACTTGTAGGATTAGCTGTGAGATTGCGAGGAAGGTTGGGGATCCGGAGATTCCGCGGCCGTGGAGCCGGCATTCGAAGAAGAAGGATGGGGGAGGGGGTGGAGGCGAGGAGAAGAGCAAGAAGAAGGAGGAGCGCGGTGGTGGAGTGAAAAACCGGAGTCTTGAGGTGAAAGATGAGAGTGGTGATGTTAAGCTTCAGGAGTTTTTGGAGGTGATGCAGCCGAGGGCTAAGTCGAAATTGTGGGCGAACGATGCAGTGGCGGCTCCTGTAGCTGAGAAAATTGGGAAAAGCAAGAAGGAAAGCGTGGAGAAATCAGGAGCTGAGAACATTGGAAAAACCAAGAAGGATAGTGAGGAGAAATCAGTTCCGGCGGCTATGGAGGAGGTAGAGAAAGGTGTTAAGAAGAATGATAAACGCAATGTAGCAAAGGACGACGTTGTTTCGGATATGGATTACTTCAAAAGCAGAGTGAAGACTGAATGGTCAGATTCCGAAAGCAGTGGCTCAGAGGATAATGATGATGATGGTGATGAGGAGGAGGAGGAGGAGAAAGAGTCTCGAAAAGTCAATGCAAAGGAGCAAATTAGAGTTCACGAAGAAAAGGATGGAGAGAAGGGGCCTTCTGAGGATGCTAATGGCCAAGTAATTGACGAGAGCAATCTGTCATCCACTTCGAAAGATGAGAATGAAGAAGCTTTCGAAAGTGGTCGTCTTTTTGTTCGTAATCTGCCATTTACAGCAACCGAGGAGGAGCTGGAAGAGGCTTTTAGCAAATTTGGAGATGCACAGGTCCATCTTGTTATTGATAAAGAGACGAATCGTTCCAAGGGATTCGCATATGTTCTTTACAAGCTTCCAGAATGTGCAGAAAGGTACACATTTTGTTTCAAAGCTCACATGGTTCAATAACTTAATGATATCATCCATGACAAATGCTAGGAAAAACTTGTACTTCTCAAGTTTCATACCATGCCTTGCTATGCCAAGGCCCAACTTTTTCCAAGTTTTGTGTCCTAGCAAATTCAAAAGAAGTAGAATTTTGCTAAAAAACCGTTTCAATTGCCGGTTTATCTAGGTTGATTCTTTTGCGTTCAAGTCTCTTATATTTGTTATGGTGTTTGAGGGAGTGCATGATGTTTTGGTTTGCTAATTCACGCATGTTTTCTTAATAAATATCATTGTTGATTCGTCTTTCCTCTCTTTTGGTGAAGGGCATTAGAAGCATTAGATGGTTCAATTTTCCAAGGAAGATTGTTGCATGTTATGCCAGCAAGGCAAAAGAATCCAACTGAGAAGCTAGGGTAAGTAGTTATCCTAAATTGCCTGCTTACCTTAACGTCGCTTTTCTAGGGAATTTTATTGTGACTACTCTTTTATTGGGATTTGTTCTGACTTCGTACTTGCACTCTGTGGTTGAATTTGACATTGCTTACCCTATAGGGCTGATGATTCAGCAAGCCAAGCTTCAAAATCTCTTAAGAAACAAAGGGAGGATAAGAAGAAAGCATCTGAAGCTAGTGGCGATACAAGAGCATGGAACAGTTTGTTTATGCACCCTGATACGGTATGTTAAACACAGTTACAAACTCACAGTATTGTATTAACACACACTTTTTCCAGAAGCAGGTGATATCTGAACATGTTTTGATTTTGAGATTGTTCTACCACCCTCCATACTTCTCATCATTTTAATAATTTTCTCTAGTACATGCAAAACCTTAATTGTTTGTTTTTGTCTTGTTTTGACACTGGTAGGAATAGCATCAACTTTTACTGCCGTGCTTATTGAGTTACTTTCTTTTTGCTTGATGATGCTTCATTTCTTATTTTTGTTTGACAGTGCTTCATTTCTAATTTTATATCATATTAAATAGGTTGTTGAGAACATAGCTCGCAAGTATGGTGTAAGCAAGGGTGATTTGCTTGACCGAGAAGCTGATGATCTTGCTGTACGGATTGCTTTGGGAGAAACTCAAGTGATTGCAGAGACCAAAAAGTCTCTCACAAATGCTGGTATCAATGTGGAATCTTTAGAGAATTTTGCTTCTGGGAAAACAGATGGTGTTAAAAGAAGCAACCATGTTATACTGGTGAAGAACTTGCCATATGGTTCTACTGATGGTGAACTGGCGAAGATGTTTGGGAAATTTGGGAATTTGGAAAAAGTTGTTCTCCCGCAGACGAAGACATTGGCCTTGGTATGTATTCATGTGTTCTTCCATCAAAGGCTGTTTCTTAATTTTGATTTAGTTTACAGCAGATGTGCATTTGCTAGGTTGATGTTAAAAACATGTTTACTGCGTTTTCATCTTGTATTTAGGTTCTAGTAAATTATTTTCTGGAAATCATGTTCCTGACTGCTAATTAAAAGGCAGTTAAGACTCTCTACCTTTCACATTTCAGTTCAGACATCATTGTAATGATTTGCCTTGCGAATGGATAAATTCATATACTGTTTTGTCAACGGTTTTATTAAGTCCTTGCCCTACCACCTGATATAAAAATTTTGGCGTTCTGATCAAGGTATTGAACCTTTTTTATGTTCTCTAATATAGTTTTATTTAAGAAAAAAAGGGATGAGTGACATACAAGAAAAACTGTTTTTGATAGGTATATCAATTTTTAAGTGACCCTACAGTACAGTAGATCAGTAGGTGTGAAGTTGTTCACTAATTTTGAAAGTGGAGTTTTTGACTTGTAGTCTGATAGTTTTCTGGTAGTTTACCGAAGTGTGGAACAAAGCTTGACGATGGTCATTCAGACTAAGGCAATGAAAGTGTGGAAGTGGCACGGTTCTATGAGTCATTAAGATTTTTTGAAATCTGTTTTGACTGGCCATACTTGGCTTTCGTCCATCCTATTAGAAGAGAGTAGTTTTGTGATGTTTAAGAAAATTGGACACTTTGCTTTTGGTTTCTATGTAGTTGAGTTTTTCGGCTCCTCTTTGACACTGGCTGATCAGATGTCTTATTAAGTACTTTTATTCTCCCACTCTTTTGATAGTGCAGAGAGGAAGAAACTTTTAGATTACTGATCATATTAGTCTACTATGGTGTTGTGTTGTTAAAGATTCTCTACTAATTCTTTTCTTGAATTATTAATATTCAGGTTGTTTTTCTTGAACCTGCTGATGCTCGAGCAGCTTTTAAGGGTTTAGCATACAAGCGCTACAAGTAAGTGTTGCAAAATCTTGTATGTAGGATCCAGTTTTCATGTTGTATTCTCTTTGTTGGGGGTTTTGTGTGTGTTTTTTTCCTTTTTTTTCTTTTTTGTTGGGGGGGGTGGGTCATATCTTTGCCCTAGGGTGAGTGACAGAACGAATTCTCAACAAATGTAAAATAAGTCCCGATGAGTATAAGGCTCAGAACCATGTCCACAAAAATGAAAATTGAAAAGTACCCTTATCCACTAGGTATCTTTATGCATAAGTATGGGTTTCTTCTGTAGGATATCTGTTGTGGTACATGATCTATTGTATAAAAGCAGATGCTTATGTAGAAGAGTAAAAATTTGTGTAATCTTTGTTGAAAATAGTTGCTTGATCATCTCATCTGTTGATATGGGCATTTGTACCAGTAGCTGCAATAAATTCTTTTTGTTACTAAGTTACTCAGTTATGTCAGACACTAACCATCCTTTTCCCTATGTACAATGATACAGGGATGGTCCTTTATATTTGGAGTGGGCTCCTGGCAATGTTCTTAGTCCAAGTTCAACAACAGAGAGCATTGAAAAGAACAATGCTGTTGTTGGTGAGCATGATGTCAAAAGGGTTATGTTAGAGCAGTATGTGGGAGGAATAGCAGATGTGGATGCTGATCCAGATAGAGTTGAGGTTGGTGTTTGTATGCTTTTCTGTTTTTCTTTAGTTTTATTTCTTCTTCCTCATTTGTCTACACATCTATTCTTATGACAAACAAATTTGGTGTGCCCACATCTTAACTTCCTAAGTGCAGTTAAAGAATATTCACAATCCTTTGTACACAATTAGTATTGCTAGGAGACCACCATCTATGGCTGGGTTCCAACTGACCCTACTTAAACGCCTTAAGTGTTTATCGATGCGAGCTTATAATGCTCTGCCTTAGTTGATGGCTGGTGTAGCCATCCATAGAGCCTTTTACATACATACATACATACATACATACATACTATGGCTGGGTTCCAACTGACCCTACTTAAACGCCTTAAGTGTTTATCGATGCGAGCTTATAATGCTCTGCCTTAGTTGATGGCTGGTGTAGCCATATGTTGTATACTATAAGTGTATGGTGTATATATGGCATGTGTAATCATGTTATTCAATTATTTGATTTTATCATCTAATAGGAACCCATGCAAAGCATTGTTTGTGTTACTGCTACAAGACAAAACTCTAGTTTGTTGATGAGAAATTCTGCAATTTTAATATTGTGCAATTTATCCTGTGTTTACGTTTAACTGCCATTTAAAGTTCAATTATGTCAAAATTGTGTATTCTTTAGGCATAACTTTTACTGGTTGACGAAACTTAGTTGATTATTCTGTTAGAGATTAAAGCTGGTAACGTTTGGGGGTTTCCTTGTAGCTTTACATTTATGCTGCTATTTCTTGTCTACTAATTTTTACACCTGTGGCTTATTTTTGTTTTCTTTTACATTTTCCTTGTTCTGTTACGTCTTGCCTAGCCAATATAATAATTATTTTGTCTTTGTTGTGTAACATTCTCCAGTCACGATCTCTATATGTCAAGAATCTGAGCTTTAGGACATCAGACGAGAGTTTGAAAAAGCATTTTAGTGGACAAGTGAAGGAGGGAAAACTATTAAGTGTTAAGGTAATAATCAGCTGCCTAGAAGCGGTACTTTTACTTGATATATTTTCTTGTCTATATCCTCTTTTCTCTAAATGCAGGTGAAGAAACACTTGAAGAATGGGAAGAATGTTTCAATGGGTTTTGGTTTTCTGGAGTTCGAATCTGTGGAGACAGCCACAAATGTTTGCCGGGATTTACAGGTGAAGCCAAAATCTGGTGAAAATTACTGCATTCAGTATACAATTGTGGAAATTCATTGCAATTAATATTTACCATTTTCTAGGGAACTATTTTGGACGGGCATGCTCTTATTTTGCAACTTTGTCATGCCAAGAAAGATGAGGTGCCTAAAAAGGTTGACAAGGATAAAAGCTCGACAAAACTACTTGTGAAAAATGTAGCTTTTGAGGCCACAGAGAAAGAACTGAGACAGCTATTTAGTCCATTTGGCCAGGTGAATTACTAAACTTTGATGAGTTACTACTTACCAGATTCCGGATCCTCTAATATTTTTCATGCAGATTTTGTACTTATGATTTAAAGTAAGCAATTTCACAGCTTGTTTGATTATTTTTCTACTACATTCTTAAACAGTAAATTTTAGACAAAAATGATATCCCGTGAACCCCAGGCGACGTTGTTTGAGCCATCACCGTGTTATCCCGTGCCCTTGCCCCCTTTGGCAATTTTCCTATGGTGTTTGTAGGATGATAGACAACCTGACGTAGTACACCAATGTATTGTCATTCTATAATCGCCTTTGATTTCTTGCTGTATGCAGATTAAAAGTTTACGGTTGCCAATGAAGTTTGGACAGCATAGAGGATTTGCATTTGTAGAGTTCATCACAAAGCAAGAGGCCGAAAATGCTCTTAAAGCGCTTTCGAGCACCCATTTGTACGGTCGCCATCTGGTAAGGCATTGAAAGTAATTTAGACATGTGAATCCTCCTTGATACAGTAGAAATCAGCTGTATGACCAGTTCCTACGAATTCCAGGTTCTGGAGAGAGCAAAGGAAGGTGAGAGCTTGGAAGAACTACGAGCGCGAACAGCTGCTCAGTTTGCAGACGAGCAGAATGGGGTTTCCAGGAAGAGGAAGCAAGTGGCCACCTCGGACGAAGGCAAATTCAAATTTGAGAGAACTGAATGAGATTTCAGTTTGGTATGTACTCTCTGCGTTAGATGATGGTCTGAGTTGTAGTTTTCTTTTGTTTTATGGTATAATTAATTTTAATTTTGTTAGGGTAGCCCCAGTTTTGCTTTGATGGGATCGTACAAGTTTTGTGTAAATTAGCAAATGCTACTCTGATTGCATAAATGTTCAAATTTAATTGGTCATTCACCACACCAAAGATGAACACCCTAATTAACGATCGAGTTGTGGAACAATTTACGTCGGGAAAATCCGCTTTCATGTTATGGAATCTTGTTTATTTGCTATGACGAATTTATGTTGCGTATTTTCAGCATGCTGTGTGTCTTTCTATTTAACCATAGTTAAAACACTTTATTAATTTACAAAACTAAAACTAATCATATTGGCTAAACTGCTATTTTCCTCCTAAATTATTACCTTATTGTCAATTTTTCCCGAAACTTTTTTTTTTGAGCCAATTTACCCCCTAAACTATATAAAAAGTGGCAATTTTTCGCCTTACCTTTAAACTTTTTTTTTTTTAATTTTAATTTTTTAGTACACTAAGGGAGAAGGGGAATTCGATTAAGTCACATAATAGGCAACCTAATTTGGAATCGAACCGTCATCCACGAGATTTGAACCTAAGACCTCATATTTACAAGTGAAGAGGAATATCACTAGACTTAGTACTGAGTGGCACCTTACCTTTAAACTTTTAAACTTAAACAGAAATTCTGTTCAGTCTTAAGAGATCACCAAGATCCTAATTTTTAAGTTTTCTTTCCACCCACGTAGGCAGTAGCTAACTAGTAATTGATTAATTTTGGGGTTATTTTCATGGGGGTATCACGTACTAAGTAACTTGAAAATTGTCAAGGCCCTAATAGAAAATAATTGTCTACATAATTTACGGTTAACATATGTCCATATGAAGAAGGTTCCCTTGTATCTAGGTAATGATCCGTTTCTTAAGCATTAAGACCAGCTCCAAGAACAACCCAGCTCTTAATCAATAATCGATCACTTAATAGCTCATTTGGAAGTGTTTTTAAAATAGCTGAAGGCGTTTTTTAGAGAAAATATTTTTGAATTCTATAAGCACTTGGAAGTGCTTTCTGCAAGAAACACCAGCTGGGCTCGTTTAGATGTGTTTTTAAAATGACTAAAAACACTTTTGGTGAAAATGTTTTTTATACCAATCCTTAATAAAAATTCAAGTGGATCCTGGAAAAGCACTTTAAGTGCTTACTGCAAGAAGTACATATCTGGTGCTTCTTTCAAAAAGCACTTAAAGTGCTTTTGGAACTCAAAATCAATTTAAACAAAAGCACTTTCAGACATTTTAAAACACATCCAAACAAGCCTACGTGTTTCTTATAGGAAGCACTTCAAGTGCTTTTCCATGATTCACTTGAATTTTTATTAAGAATTGATTCCAAAAATATTTTCACCAAAAGCGTTTTTGCTATTTTAAAAACATTTTCAAACGAGTTTGTCAACTATTTGGTTTCGTGTTAAACTAATGATCATGCCAAGGCTGAATGTGAGCATGTGCTTAAGCGCTTTGATTACAATGGCGATGGCAAGATTTCATTGAGTGAGTTCACTGATGCACTCAAAGCAGTCGGCTCTTCTTTGCCGGACCAAGTCCAGCGAATGGAGGAGATCGACAAGGATCGCAACGGCTTCATTTCATTCGAGGAGCTGTTCGATTTCCAACATGCCAACCCTGACTTGATGAAGGAAGTCGTCAAGCGATTGTAACAAAAGAAGACTAATTGTATTATATTTACCTACCATTTCTCTCACAAAAATTTAACTCATATATACAAATCTGTCTCGAAGGCATGGTGATAAAACGTGGTGAGTAAAAAAATGACATAGAGCGCTACGTACTCAAACTTTTTTTATATAACTTAATTCAAACTTTAAATATATAGTAGTCATATGGTGGGACTTTTTACTCATCATTCTAGAAGTTCATTAATTTACATATTTATAAGGTTTTTTGGGTTCATTTATATACCACTTCTAGCTTTCAAGTGTTATTAGCCATAAATTTTCTTTGTCATTGTATGATGTATTATAGTCCAAGTCTATAAAAATATCAATCTTGTCGTTCACTAATATTAAGACTTTTGATTGCGATCGTCACTTGATATATTAATCTATGTGTTATAAAATGATTGATATTTTGTGGGCATAAGACATATAACTTAAGCATAATACTAATGATACATGATACTGGGATTATAACACGTGATTAGTAACACTACGTTAGAACACATTTTTAGTTGTGTGTGATGTATCTTCCTTTCACTTTCCATATACCATTTCTAATGAAATATAGTTTTAAAGTAAATATCCCGTGGTTGCAGCAGCTACTGATGAATAAAAGGAGTCAATAGCCTATGTGGCTTTTGGCCGCCAAGTAAGATTGAAATTTCATCTAGCTAGAACGAATTTAGTCAAACTAATACAAGATAGTGATCGAGTGATGCTACAAATCTACACAACTAGTCAAATAATAGATAGCACGTTATCCCATACTACTATTGCTGATCCCCTTATATCCCAAGGATAAGGATTGTTTGCCCTCCCACTTCGTGTGCCCTTCCGTGCCTTCCTATTTTGTATAGTCACGGTTAAGCTACGTCAACATTTTATATATATTTTTATAGAGATAATAAGACAAAAATGAAAAGTAATATAAAATGTTGACGTAGTTTAACCATGACCACACAAACATGAGGGCACGTAAGGGCATCGAAAGTGGGAGGGCAGGTCTATATCCCAAATCATAAAAAATTAATAATAATACACAGAAACATTGACTTCAACTACATGTTAATTAATTATCTATGCCCGTGAGTTTTCATTTCTTCTCTGAAGAAACAAGAAGAGGAGGCTTATTTTGTCAAACTACTACAATTTCTTTTAATAAATCAACTGATAGAAACTTAAAAGAAAGGAACTGTGATAATATATGTTATTCATGCAGAGAAAAGCATTACATCAAACAGTGAAAAAAAAAGTCCCGCATGCTTTGTGGGCGTGTCTATTGCCCTAACTATGTTACTAGCTACCTAGCTAGCTATAACCAAATAGAAGTGATGAATTTAGAACACAGTCGACCATTGGTCTGAGCTCATCCCAGTTTCCGTTCGATGTTAACATCTCATATTCATTTGGAGATTTCGGAAAGCTTATGTAAGAGTCTGGATCGATTACTTCGTCTTTCAAGCTCAGCTGGCCTGGGAAGAACTGGTTCCCTTCATACATATGATCATTACGGAAAAGAGGACTCCTCTCAAATTGATCCTTAGCAGCCAAAGCACCAAAAGTTGTATCTGACTCAGAACTGCATGTTTTAGAACTCGAGTCAGCCACACTTTGTTTGGGATTCAAGGTTGTCTTATGCCAATTTGATGTATACTTTCCATTCGAAGTATTATTGCGCTTCATAATCCGGCAAAGTGTCCAAACTTCCTGCAATCATATGAAAATAATTAATTAGTAATCATATACCATCTTTATAGTGAATAACAAAAACTTTTCAATGGACAAAAGAAATTTTCAAGATATTATATTGTTAAAAAATATTTTCTCAATTAGGTCGTTTTCGATCGGTGGTTAAAAAAAATATTAGGTCGTTTTAAATGTGTAATCTAATTCAGAGTCTGATTATTAATGAATGCCAAATATCGAGTAAGAAATGTACAACTAGGAATATTGAATATATAGTACTACAACTTGCCATTTAAGATGAATTAATCTTACAGCTTCTTGAGTACTATTTTTGATGTCAGAGGTATTATTGCTTGAATTAGCTGAAAGACGGAACTCGTGCATCATCCAATCGGTTTTGGTGCCTTTTCCAGCACTCCCTCTATAGTAAACTAGGGATTTCTTCAAGCCAATGCAGCTGCGAAAGTCTCCATCCGAATATACAGGTTTATCAATACCAGTGGCTTTCCAAAACCCAGACTTTGTCACCCTATTAGGTCTTATGCTATTTTTGTATTTCTGTCCCCTTCTGCAAAAGAAGTACCACTCCTTGTCCCCAACACTACCACTAGCTTCTGCATTAACAAATGGAGAAACAAAATTTGAGTAAACACAAAAAATAATACGTAATTTCACTGTAGTTACGAATGGATTAATTTTCTGCATGCATGCTTTACTCACAAGTTGTATCTACATAAAATCATGAACAGATACGTTGGAAACAATTTGAAGTAGTTAGAAACTGAAGGAGATTAAGGAGCATACTTGGAAGATCCCAAGGGTCATATTTGTAAATATCGATATGCTTGATTAGGTCAAGACGAATGGGTTTGTTCTCCACCTTCCTACGAAGGTAAAACCTCACAAGCTCTTCATCAGTAGGATGAAAGCGATACCCAGGAAGCATATTTGCATCTTGATCCTTATGAACCATGTTATTTGAATCACAAGTACTCATCATCTTCTGATTTACCTCCTCCGTTTCTCTTTAGCTTCTTTCTCTTGGTGCATTTTGATGATCCATTTATATAGAGCATCCTTCATGGTGTGAAGAGATTGATTTGGTCAAAGTCGCGTGCATTGACTGACAAATATATTGAAATTGTCATTTTTGGGTGGGATTAAGAATAAAAAGTGAGGGAGATAATATCATGACCGTCTTTAATTTGGGTCAGATGATTGGACTAAGAGACAAAGACAATTATAAAAAAATGTGACGTATTAGATTGAAAATGATTCCTGTATTAGAGTAATGCAAGGAAGACTAAATTTGTAGATAAAATTTTGTAAATTAAATAACATGAAAGTTGATGATTGAATTATTACTTAAATGTTGATAAACATGCTTATTTTTTATTGATGACACATCATTTAGTTTGCAAAATAAATTTACAAATTTAGTCTTCCTTGCATTACTCCTTGTATTAATAGGAAGTCAATAGAGGAACATTTGACTAAATTTACAATTTAAAATAAATTGGGGCAATTATGTAGGAAAAATTGGTATCTGGTTCTTAGTTTCTAATGTTCATTGACTAAAACCTTATAAGTTTTTAAATTTTGATCAAAGTTTCTAGCATTAATATGTTAATGAATTACATGCAAGTTACATAATTTTTATCTAATTCTTTTAGAGTTTAATACTCACACCCTTATTAAACTCCTCATTAATTTTCAATTCAAACATTTCCAAAATATAAAAAATAAAACTAGAATAAGTTTGTACAATCTTATATGTACCCATTCTTAAATATACCAATTTGTTATATGAAAAATGTACCCTTTTTTTAATATAAAACGCGCCATTTTTTTATATAAAATTCATTCAATGTTTTCTCTAATCTATTTTTTTAACTTATATGGGTACATTCTATTTCATTTATTTGAGAATGTATCCATGTCAAGTTTAATAGAAGAAATTTAATAATGTTATTAAACCTGATATTCTTTTTTTTTTTTTTTTTTGAAAAATGTACCCATATTTTGGTACAATAATTTTTTGATTATAGTTTTGATGAATGTACCCATGTGTACACACACACACACACAATATATTGGAGAGTATAGTTCATTTTTAATATTTTAATCCCATAAATTATGGGTTTTATTTAAAATCTCATTAATATAAATAATTACAAATTTTATTTGTAATTTAAAAATATAATAACCTACATAGAAATACATTACATTAATATCAGGGACTTCAATAAAAAACTAAAAACCACAAGGGTTTCAGTCAAATAACATTGGAAATTAGAGACCGCATCCAAAGTGTCCCTTATTTAACCTCAAACCTGTGTTTTTCTTATTATGTGAGAATGTAAAACGGTTTTCTGTTACTACGTCAAAGTTTCAGGGCAG